>NC_137125.1:55629401-55656526 GCF_949319135.1 Squalius cephalus | reverse complement strand
TCATAAAAAACTCCCGTGCTGTCGTCATGACAGCGATACACAAAACAACGTCCCTCAGGGCTTTAGCTCAAAAATGTGCAGATTTGGAGAAATATTGATATATTTTCATAAGTTTTCATCAGATTTCTATAGACAGGAATAATATTTATTGAATTTATGCCCAAATGCGTCGATGTAATCATTATGAGCGCTGGATACTGTGATGTATTGTGTTTTCAATCCATACCAACAGCCTGAGGGCGCTATATGCACAATAATAGTCCATATATGGAACATGAAGAAGAGCCATGATCATGTGACATTCCAGGAAGTCTCGAACACATTCAAGCTATCAGAGATCGCTGTAACATGCAAATAAAGACATTTTGAAGACAATAAACATGATTGAAATGATATTTGGTTTACCTGTGTTCTTCGAGTAATGTCAGGTATTTCCATAATAATAGATTATATTTATAATGTAATGCTAATCGATATAGACTTTATCATTGTGCAGAATAAAAAAAAATATATATATTCTGTCTGATTTTTTTATCTGAAGCGAAATTATATCACAGAAGATTATTTAAAACACTCGACTTGCGTTATAAATTAAGTTTGAAGCACAAACATGGTTTTAATCTCATAAATTGTCGTGTATTGATGGTGTGCTAAGCTAACATGCTAGCTAGCTCTAGGTGCACCTGCCACATATAGCAGTTATCCTTTTATGATTTTTTTCTAAATATGCTTACTAAAATGTTTCATTATTCAAGCAGGGCATTTGATCCAGTTTTTAAATGTTAAGTAAGAACTTTGATAAAATAAATTAGGGACTGAAACCCTATGAATAGCCTGTGAATAGCCAGTCGTTAGTAGCTATAATGCAGACAAAAGAAATGCATATTTCGAGCCATAACCAGGCTGGAGAGGTGTGAATGTGTGCAGGGGGAGACTGAGACTGAATTGGGCTCGTTTGCACCACAAAACAATAGAGACAATAAGACTGAATGGATGACTTAGAAGATGACTAAACATCAGCAGCATTTTAGCGTCAAATCAAAATAAAGTCATTTGACATGGTCTTGGAAAACATTTAACTAAATACAGAGTTTTGGACTTATTATCGTCAGATTTTAAACATAAAATGTTTAGACATGTGGCTTTAGCTGTAGTGCATTTCTAGATTGCTCCAGTGCCAACTTCAATTTTATTTTCATGAGGATGTTTCATAAAAATTAATTTCTAATAACTTTACAAAACTTTGAAGCTATTTATAACAATTTTTTTCATTATGACAATAATTAATTCTACATTTACAATAAACTGCCAGGTGTCAGCTTTCAAATGAGATCATACTTGTGCTTTTAGTGCAAAGGGTTCATGAACTGTATCTGTTTCAGTTTGGGTATGTCATTTCTGGGGATTTTTCAAAAGTGGCGTTGCAGCTTAACAGGTTAAAGGTATCGACTCATTTTTTCATTTCATAACTCCTGACACAAATTAAGACATAACTGTCACTATAAGTTTTTCAGAATACAATAGTGGTCAAATACTGAAACTTGAGTCTTATATCTTTTTAATGACGTATAGTTTGTCAATGTATAACATTAAATCTGATAGTAATTTTTAACTAAATAAAAAAAAAAACGCTTCAGTGCGCCGACGCACTGGTGAAGCTTAACAGGTTAAAATGTATTTTTCAGATTTTAATAAACAAATCACAAAGCAGGTTGTTGGTAAATGAAGGGTTAAGCAGAGATCGACTCCCCGGCCTGAAGACGGAGAACAGTGTTAATATTGTTCTGCAAAACACAGTTCATTTCCTTCCTTTCATTCACACTCTCTGCTGACGTCCGTGTTTCCAGAGCACTGAAGAAACTACAGAGACATCTGATGACGACTCAATCCCCTCTGAGGTCACTGACATGAGCTTTACATTTACATGCATCAATTTATGCATTTTTAGTTATGCATGTATTTATTATCCTGGTAGATGTTTCTGAACTGCTGATGTTTCAATATTAAAACCTGAAATCATAAATATTGATCAGCGAACATGAACAAGCATTGAGTTTCCCATGTCTGATGCTCTGTGTGTTTATCAGTGAATAAAAGCCTAAAGTAAATCAGCTGATGATATGAAGTGAAGAGTCTCTTCAGAAGCCTTTGATTAAAGGGTTTATTTCAGCATCTCTTTATGAAGCATCAGAGTTCAGGCTGAACACACACTCACTGGAGGGACACAAATCTCTGATTGGTTAAAAACATCTTCATTTGTTCTGAAGTGGGTTTGAACGACACGAGGAAGAGATGATGATGACAGAACTTGTGTCTGTGTTCGATCTGAAGACAAACGCAACCCTGCTGTATAAATCCTTCATCCACAACGATCAGAGTTGAATCTACGACAGAATGACGTTGACCTCGGCTAGCTTCGCGGCGGGGCGTCTGGGTTTGCTCTCGCGCGTGTGGACCCTGGTGTGGTTCTTGAGTTTAGCGGCGCTAGCGAAGGCTTTGGGACAGTATCCGCAGGCGTAGGGCCGCTGGTCGGAGTGTGTGCGCCGGTGTCGTGCTAACTCCGACGAGCTACGGAACCGGCGCGGGCACGCGGCGCAGGGGAACGGCCTCTCTCCGGTGTGCGTGCGCTCGTGCAGCGCTAGCTCGGCGCCGGTGAGGAACGTGCGCTCGCAGTGTGTGCAGGCGTAGGGCCGCTCGCCCGTGTGGATCAGGTGGTGTCGGGTCAGCGCAAAGGCCTTAGCGAACATCTTCCCGCAGTAGCGGCAGGGGAATGGGCGCGCGCCGCTGTGCGCTAGCAGATGCTCCTGAAGCGAACGCTTGAACTTGAAGGCTTTGCTACACTGTGGGCAGGCGTGCGGGCGCGCGTCGGCGTGCGTCTTGTCGTGTTTGATGAGCTCGCCGAGCGAGAGAAAGCGTTTGCCGCAGTGTGAGCACAGGTAAGGTCTCTCGCCCGTGTGCATGCGCTCGTGACGCCGCAGGATCGAGACCTGCGTGAAGCTCTTGCTACAGTGCGGACACGCGAACGGGCGCTCGCCAGTGTGTGTGCTCATGTGTTTCTGAAGCCCGGAGCGAAGCCCGAAGCGTTTCCCGCAGAGCGAACACTGATGCGGGCGCTCACCGGTGTGCGTTAGCTGGTGCCGCCTCACGTCGCTACGCCGCGTGAAGGTTTTCTCGCACTGCGGGCACTTGAACTGGCAGCGTCTGCGGTGGCTCTGCCGGTGAGCGGATCTCAGGATCAGCGTGTCGAAGCCCTCGCCGCACTGCTCGCAGCGGTAGGTGTGTGTGGCGCTGTGGCTCCGCCGGTGCGTAGCGAGCGCGGCGGGATTAGCGCTAGCGTCTCCGCAGATTGAGCAGTAGTGCGGCGGCTCGCCCGCGTGGCTCCTCTTGTGGTGCACCGTTAGCTCGCGCAGGTTAGCGAAGGCGCTCTGGCACTCGCGGCAGGTGAAGCTAGCCTCGCCGTGGATCTTGCGACAGTGTTTGGTCAAGTCCCAGGCGTGCTGGAAGGTCTTCTGGCACTGCGCGCAGTGGAACGGGCGCTCGCCGGTGTGTGTTAGCTGGTGCCGCTGCACGTCTGAGCGCCGCGTGAACTTGCGCCCGCAGGTGGAGCACGCGTGACGAGCGCGAGGGTTGTCGGCGGCCGCCGGCTCGGTTCTGCTGGTTCTCCGTGTGCGGGACGGGCCGCTGGAAGCTTCTGGAGCGTCAGAGGCGTCTGTGAGAAACATCAGAGAGAAATTCTGACATTGTGATGGACTCAGAGCTAAAGCTGCACTCTAGTGTTGTCAAAAGTGCCGACTTCGGTAATGAAATTTAAAGAACGTGAGGCTTTGAGCGCTGTTGAGCGGAATGGTAAGCCCCATGATTGGCCATTGTGTTCACGCGCTCATCAGATATGTCTGTGATTGGCTACATCTAATCAAGTTGGGTTCTAAATTTGAAGTTTATGATCATTTATGATGATTACTAAAATTTGTGCTAATAACAGTCCCGCTAGAGAGACTCTGTTTTGTTAAAATCAGATTAAACAGTGATTTATCACAGCGATAGGGTTGTTGTCGTTCTTCACTAGTAGCTCTAGCGGTAAATCATTTTAAACTAGTGAAAGCACAACTCGCTCACCTTTACAGTCTCCATGTGGTGTGAGGGCACTCCTAAAACGAAAAAAATATTTACATTTAATCATTTAGCAGATGCTCCAAAGCGACTTACAAATGAGCAGAACAACAGAAGCAGCCTAACTAACAGTAGGACAACAATATGCAAGTGCTGTGACCCTTCCCAGTTTAGTCTAACCAGAGCCCGTCTACGGAGAGCCTGGCCACTCCCTATTAAGTCCTATTGTACCGAATGTTGGTTATAGTTCCACTGGGGGCGCTCGCCATGAGTGCAGAATGAATGGGCGTCTATGGAGCTAGACGGCTAAATTTGTCTCTTTCACCCGATTGCCGTTGAGAAATCTCAGATTTGATTGTAGGTTTTGCAAGTTCAACATGGGTTATAGGTCGAAAGTTGAATGAACGAGTACTTATGTCCTTTCGATTTCTTACAGGTTGAGTTGTTGTTGCCCATAACATGCTAGCATTCTGCTAATTAACGCTGATTGGTCAGTGAAGGACTGATTACGACCAGAGATACCGCTTGATGGCCGTGTGTGTGTGTGTGTTTTCGGCGTGGTCTTTTAAAACAACAAAACAAAAGCTCTTCTAGCACGTGTGTTTACCTGTGTCAGCTGTGTTGTGTGTTTACCTGTGTTGTGTGTTTACCTGTGTCAGCTGTGTTGTGTTTCCCTGTGTCAGCTGTGTTGTGTGTTTGCCTGAGTCAGCTGTGCTGTGTGTTTCCCTGTGTCGGCTGTGCTGTGTGTTTCCCTGTGTCGGCTGTGTTGTGTGTTTCCCTGTGTCGGCTGTGCTGTGTGTTTCCCTGTGTCAGCTGTGCTGTGTGTTTGCCTGAGTCAGCTGTGCTGTGTGTTTGCCTGTGTCAGCTGTGCTGTGTGTTTCCCTGTGTCAGCTGTGTTGTGTGTTTCCCTGTGTCGGCTGTGTTGTGTGTTTGCCTGAGTCAGCTGTGTTGTGTTTCCCTGTGTCAGCTGTGTTGTGTTTCCCTGTGTCAGCTGTGTTGTGTTTCCCTGTGTCGGCTGTGTTGTGTGTTTGCCTGTGTCGGCTGTGTTGTGTGTTTACCTGTGTCAGCTGTGTTGTGTTTCCCTGTGTCAGCTGTGTTGTGTGTTTGCCTGAGTCAGCTGTGCTGTGTGTTTCCCTGTGTCAGCTGTGCTGTGTGTTTACCTGTGTCAGCTGTGTTGTGTGTTTCCCTGTGTCGGCTGTGCTGTGTGTTTCCCTGTGTCAGCTGTGCTGTGTGTTTGCCTGAGTCAGCTGTGCTGTGTGTTTGCCTGTGTCAGCTGTGCTGTGTGTTTCCCTGTGTCAGCTGTGTTGTGTGTTTCCCTGTGTCGGCTGTGTTGTGTGTTTGCCTGTGTCAGCTGTGTTGTGTGTTTCCCTGTGTCGGCTGTGTTGTGTTTCCCTGTGTCGGCTGTGTTGTGTGTTTGCCTGTGTCAGCTGTGTTGTGTGTTTCCCTGTGTCGGCTGTGTTGTGTTTCCCTGTGTCGGCTGTGTTGTGTGTTTCCCTGTGTCAGCTGTGTTGTGTGTTTCCCTGTGTCGGCTGTGTTGTGTTTGCCTGTGTCAGCTGTGTTGTGTGTTTCCCTGTGTCAGCTGTGTTGCGTGTTTCCCTGTGTCGGCTGTGTTGTGTGTTTCCCTGTGTCAGCTGTGTTGTGTGTTTGCCTGTGTCGGCTGTGCTGTGTGTTTCCCTGTGTCAGCTGTGTTGTGTTTCCCTGTGTCGGCTCTGCTGTGTGTTTGCCTGTGTCAGCTGTGTTGTGTGTTTCCCTGTGTCAGCTGTGTTGTGTGTTTCCCTGTGTCGGCTGTGTTGTGTGTTTCCCTGTGTCAGCTGTGTTGTGTGTTTGCCTGTGTCGGCTGTGCTGTGTGTTTCCCTGTGTCAGCTGTGTTGTGTTTCCCTGTGTCGGCTGTGCTGTGTGTTTGCCTGTGTCAGCTGTGTTGTGTTTCCCTGTGTCAGCTGTGTTGTGTTTCCCTGTGTCAGCTGTGTTGTGTTTCCCTGTGTCGGCTGTGTTGTGTGTTTGCCTGTGTCGGCTGTGCTGTGTGTTTCCCTGTGTCAGCTGTGTTGTGTTTCCCTGTGTCAGCTGTGTTGTGTTTCCCTGTGTCAGCTGTGTTGTGTTTACCTGTGTCAGCTGTGTTGTGTGTTTCCCTGTGTCAGCTGTGTTGTGTTTCCCTGTGTCGGCTGTGTTGTGTGTTTCCTTGTGTCAGCTGTGTTGTGTTTCCCTGTGTCGGCTGTGTTGTGTGTTTGCCTGTGTCAGCTGTGCTGTGTGTTTCCCTGTGTCAGCTGTGTTGTGTTTCCCTGTGTCAGCTGTGTTGTGTTTCCCTGTGTTGGCTGTGCTGTGTTTCCCTGTGTCAGCTGTGTTGTGTGTTTACCTGTGTCAGCTGTGTTGTGTGTTTGCCTGTGTCGGCTGTGCTGTGTGTTTGCCTGTGTCGGCTGTGTTGTGTGTTTCCCTGTGTCGGCTGTGTTGTGTGTTTGCCTGAGTCGGCTGTGTTGTGTGTTTGCCTGTGTCGGCTGTGCTGTGTTTCCCTGTGTCGGCTGTGTTGTGTGTTTACCTGTGTCGGCTGTGTTGTGTGTTTACCTGTGTCGGCTGTGTTGTGTGTTTACCTGTGTCGGCTGTGCTGTGTTTCCCTGTGTCGGCTGTGCTGTGTGTTTCCCTGTGTCGGCTGTGTTGTGTGTTTCCCTGTGTCAGCTGTGTTGTGTGTTTGCCTGTGTCGGCTGTGCTGTGTGTTTGCCTGTGTCGGCTGTGTTGTGTGTTTGCCTGAGTCGGCTGTGTTGTGTGTTTGCCTGAGTCGGCTGTGTTGTGTGTTTGCCTGTGTCGGCTGTGCTGTGTTTCCCTGTGTCGGCTGTGTTGTGTGTTTCCCTGCGTCGGCTGTGCTGTGTTTCCCTGTGTCGGCTGTGTTGTGTGTTTGCCTGTGTCGGCTGTGTTGTGTGTTTGCCTGTGTCGGCTGTGTTGTGTGTTTCCCTGTGTCGGCTGTGCTGTGTGTTTCCCTGTGTCGGCTGTGCTGTGTTTCCCTGTGTCGGCTGTGTTGTGTGTTTTCCTGTGTCGGCTGTGCTGTGTGTTTCCCTGTGTCGGCTGTGCTGTGTTTCCCTGTGTCGGCTGTGTTGTGTGTTTACCTGTGTCGGCTGTGTTGTGTGTTTGCCTGTGTCGGCTGTGCTGTGTGTTTGCCTGTGTCGGCTGTGTTGTGTGTTTCCCTGTGTCGGCTGTGTTGTGTGTTTGCCTGTGTCGGCTGTGCTGTGTGTTTCCCTGTGTCGGCTGTGTTGTGTGTTTACCTGTGTCGGCTGTGCTGTGTGTTTTTGCCTGTGTCGGCTGTGTCGTGTGTTTCCCTGTGTCGGCTGTGCTGTGTTTCCCTGTGTCGGCTGTGTTGTGTGTTTACCTGTGTCGGCTGTGTTGTGTGTTTGCCTGTGTCGGCTGTGCTGTGTGTTTGCCTGTGTCGGCTGTGTTGTGTGTTTCCCTGTGTCGGCTGTGCTGTGTTTCCCTGTGTCGGCTGTGTTGTGTGTTTGCCTGTGTCGGCTGTGTTGTGTGTTTGCCTGTGTCGGCTGTGCTGTGTGTTTCCCTGTGTCGGCTGTGCTGTGTGTTTGCCTGTGTCGGCTGTGCTGTGTGTTTGCCTGTGTCGGCTGTGTTGTGTGTTTCCCTGTGTCGGCTGTGTTGTGTGTTTGCCTGAGTCGGCTGTGTCGGCTGTTTGCCTGTTTGCCTGTGTCGGCTGTGTCGTGTGTTTACCTGTGTCGGCTGTGTTGTGTGTTTACCTGTGTCAGCTGTGTTGTGTGTTTCCCTGTGTCGGCTGTGTCGTGTGTTTCCCTGTGTCAGCTGTGTTGTGTTTCCCTGTGTCGGCTGTGCTGTGTGTTTGCCTGTGTCGGCTGTGTTGTGTTTCCCTGTGTCGGCTGTGTCGTGTGTTTACCTGTGTCAGCTGTGTTGTGTTTCCCTGTGTCAGCTGTGCTGTGTGTTTGCCTGTGTCGGCTGTGCTGTGTGTTTGCCTGTGTCGGCTGTGTTGTGTTTCCCTGTGTCGGCTGTGTCGTGTGTTTACCTGTGTCGGCTGTGTTGTGTTTCCCTGTGTCAGCTGTGCTGTGTGTTTACCTGTGTCGGCTGTGCTGTGTGTTTGCCTGTGTCGGCTGTGTTGTGTTTCCCTGTGTCGGCTGTGTCGTGTGTTTACCTGTGTCGGCTGTGTTGTGTGTTTCCCTGTGTCGGCTGTGTTGTGTTTCCCTGTGTCGGCTGTGTCGTGTGTTTCCCTGTGTCAGCTGTGTTGTGTTTCCCTGTGTCGGCTGTGCTGTGTGTTTGCCTGTGTCGGCTGTGTTGTGTTTCCCTGTGTCGGCTGTGTCGTGTGTTTACCTGTGTCAGCTGTGTTGTGTTTCCCTGTGTCAGCTGTGCTGTGTGTTTGCCTGTGTCGGCTGTGCTGTGTGTTTGCCTGTGTCGGCTGTGTTGTGTTTCCCTGTGTCGGCTGTGTCGTGTGTTTACCTGTGTCAGCTGTGTTGTGTTTCCCTGTGTCAGCTGTGCTGTGTGTTTACCTGTGTCGGCTGTGCTGTGTGTTTGCCTGTGTCGGCTGTGTTGTGTTTCCCTGTGTCGGCTGTGTCGTGTGTTTACCTGTGTCGGCTGTGTTGTGTTTCCCTGTGTCAGCTGTGCTGTGTGTTTCCCTGTGTCAGCTGTGTTGTGTTTCCCTGTGTCGGCTGTGTCGTGTGTTTACCTGTGTCGGCTGTGTTGTGTTTCCCTGTGTCAGCTGTGCTGTGTGTTTCCCTGTGTCGGCTGTGTTGTGTTTCCCTGTGTCGGCTGTGTCGTGTGTTTCCCTGTGTCGGCTGTGTTGTGTTTCCCTGTGTCGGCTGTGTCGTGTGTTTACCTGTGTCGGCTGTGTTGTGTTTCCCTGTGTCAGCTGTGCTGTGTGTTTCCCTGTGTCAGCTGTGCTGTGTGTTTGCCTGTGTCGGCTGTGCTGTGTGTTTCCCTGTGTCGCCTGTGCTGTGTGTTTGCCTGTGTCAGCTGTGTTGTGTTTCCCTGTGTCAGCTGTGTTGTGTTTCCCTGTGTCAGCTGTGTTGTGTTTCCCTGTGTCGGCTGTGTTGTGTGTTTGCCAGTGTCGGCTGTGCTGTGTGTTTCCCTGTGTCAGCTGTGTTGTGTTTCCCTGTGTCAGCTGTGTTGTGTTTCCCTGTGTCAGCTGTGTTGTGTTTACCTGTGTCAGCTGTGTTGTGTGTTTCCCTGTGTCAGCTGTGTTGTGTTTCCCTGTGTCGGCTGTGTTGTGTGTTTCCCTGTGTCAGCTGTGTTGTGTTTCCCTGTGTCGGCTGTGTTGTGTGTTTGCCTGTGTCAGCTGTGCTGTGTGTTTCCCTGTGTCAGCTGTGTTGTGTTTCCCTGTGTCAGCTGTGTTGTGTTTCCCTGTGTTGGCTGTGCTGTGTTTCCCTGTGTCAGCTGTGTTGTGTGTTTACCTGTGTCAGCTGTGTTGTGTGTTTCCCTGTGTCGGCTGTGCTGTGTGTTTCCCTGTGTCGGCTGTGCTGTGTTTCCCTGTGTCGGCTGTGTTGTGTGTTTTCCTGTGTCGGCTGTGCTGTGTGTTTTCCTGTGTCGGCTGTGCTGTGTGTTTCCCTGTGTCGGCTGTGTTGTGCGTTTACCTGTGTCGGCTGTGCTGTGTGTTTGCCTGTGTCGGCTGTGTTGTGTGTTTCCCTGTGTCGGCTGTGTTGTGTGTTTGCCTGTGTCGGCTGTGCTGTGTGTTTCCCTGTGTCGGCTGTGTTGTGTGTTTACCTGTGTCGGCTGTGCTGTGTGTTTTTGCCTGTGTCGGCTGTGTCGTGTGTTTCCCTGTGTCGGCTGTGCTGTGTTTCCCTGTGTCGGCTGTGTTGTGTGTTTACCTGTGTCGGCTGTGTTGTGTGTTTGCCTGTGTCGGCTGTGCTGTGTGTTTGCCTGTGTCGGCTGTGTTGTGTGTTTGCCTGTGTCGGCTGTGCTGTGTGTTTGCCTGTGTCGGCTGTGCTGTGTGTTTCCCTGTGTCGGCTGTGCTGTGTTTCCCTGTGTCGGCTGTGTTGTGTGTTTGCCTGTGTCGGCTGTGTTGTGTGTTTGCCTGTGTCGGCTGTGCTGTGTGTTTCCCTGTGTCGGCTGTGCTGTGTGTTTCCCTGTGTCAGCTGTGTTGTGTTTCCCTGTGTCAGCTGTGCTGTGTGTTTCCCTGTGTCGGCTGTGTTGTGTTTCCCTGTGTCGGCTGTGTCGTGTGTTTACCTGTGTCAGCTGTGTTGTGTTTCCCTGTGTCAGCTGTGCTGTGTGTTTCCCTGTGTCAGCTGTGCTGTGTGTTTGCCTGTGTCGGCTGTGCTGTGTGTTTGCCTGTGTCGGCTGTGTCGTGTGTTTCCCTGTGTCGGCTGTGCTGTGTTTCCCTGTGTCGGCTGTGTTGTGTGTTTACCTGTGTCGGCTGTGTTGTGTGTTTGCCTGTGTCGGCTGTGCTGTGTGTTTGCCTGTGTCGGCTGTGTTGTGTGTTTCCCTGTGTCGGCTGTGTTGCGTGTTTGCCTGTGTCAGCTGTGTTGCGTGTTTCCCTGTGTCAGCTGTGTTGTGTTTCCCTGTGTCGGCTGTGTTGTGTGTTTCCCTGTGTCGGCTGTGTTGTGTGTTTCCCTGTGTCGGCTGTGTTGTGTTTACCTGTGTCGGCTGTGCTGTGTGTTTCCCTGTGTCGGCTGTGTTGTGTGTTTCCCTGTGTCGGCTGTGCTGTGTTTCCCTGTGTCGCCTGTGTTGTCTGTTTGCCTGTGTCGGCTGTGTCGTGTGTTTCCCTGTGTCGGCTGTGTCGTGTGTTTCCCTGTGTCGGCTGTGTTGTGTTTCCCTGTGTCGGCTGTGTTGTGCGTTTCCCTGTGTCGGCTGTGTCGTGTTTCCCTGTGTCGGCTGTGCTGTGTGTTTGCCTGTGTCGGCTGTGCTGTGTGTTTGCCTGTGTCGGCTGTGTTGTGTTTCCCTGTGTCGGCTGTGTCGTGTGTTTACCTGTGTCAGCTGTGTTGTGTTTCGATGTGTCGGCTGTGCTGTGTGTTTGCCTGTGTCGGCTGTGTTGTGTTTCCCTGTGTCGGCTGTGTCGTGTGTTTACCTGTGTCGGCTGTGTTGTGTTTCCCTGTGTCAGCTGTGCTGTGTGTTTGCCTGTGTCGGCTGTGCTGTGTGTTTGCCTGTGTCGGCTGTGTTGTGTTTCCCTGTGTCGGCTGTGTCGTGTGTTTACCTGTGTCGGCTGTGTTGTGTTTCCCTGTGTCGGCTGTGCTGTGTGTTTACCTGTGTCGGCTGTGCTGTGTGTTTGCCTGTGTCGGCTGTGTTGTGTTTCCCTGTGTCGGCTGTGTCGTGTGTTTACCTGTGTCAGCTGTGTTGTGTTTCCCTGTGTCAGCTGTGCTGTGTGTTTGCCTGTGTCGGCTGTGCTGTGTGTTTGCCTGTGTCGGCTGTGTCGTGTGTTTCCCTGTGTCGGCTGTGCTGTGTGTTTCCCTGTGTCGGCTGTGCTGTGTGTTTGCCTGTGTCAGCTGTGTTGTGTTTACCTGTGTCAGCTGTGTTGTGTGTTCGCCTGTGTCGGCTGTGTTGTGTGTTTCCCTGTGTCGGCTGTGTTGTGTGTTTACCTGTGTCGGCTGTGTTGTGTGTTTGCCTGTGTCGGCTGTGCTGTGTGTTTGCCTGTGTCGGCTGTGTTGTGTGTTTCCCTGTGTCAGCTGTGTTGCGTGTTTGCCTGTGTCAGCTGTGTTGCGTGTTTCCCTGTGTCAGCTGTGTTGGGTCTTTCCCTGTGTCGGCTGTGCTGTGTTTCCCTGTGTCGGCTGTGCTGTGTTTCCCTGTGTCGGCTGTGTTGTGTGTTTGCCTGTGTCGGCTGTGCTGTGTGTTTCCCTGTGTCGGCTGTGCTGTGTTTCCCTGTGTCGGCTGTGTTGTGTGTTTACCTGTGTCGGCTGTGTTGTGTGTTTACCTGTGTCGGCTGTGTTGTGTGTTTGCCTGTGTCAGCTGTGTTGTGTTTCCCTGTGTCGGCTGTGCTGTGTGTTTGCCTGTGTCGGCTGTGTTGTGTGTTTCCCTGTGTCGGCTGTGTTGTGTTTCCCTGTGTCGGCTGTGCTGTGTGTTTGCCTGTGTCGGCTGTGCTGTGTGTTTCCCTGTGTCGGCTGTGTTGTGTGTTTCCCTGTGTCGGCTGTGTTGTGTGTTTCCCTGTGTCGGCTGTGTTGTGTGTTTCCCTGTGTCAGCTGTGTTGTGTTTCCCTGTGTCGGCTGTGCTGTGTGTTTGCCTGCGTCGGCTGTGCTGTGTGTTTCCCTGCGTCGGCTGTGTTGTGTGTTTCCCTGTGTCAGCTGTGTTGTGTTTCCCTGTGTCGGCTGTGTTGTGTGTTTCCCTGTGTCGGCTGTGTTGTGTGTTTCCCTGTGTCGGCTGTGTTGTGTTTACCTGTGTCGGCTGTGCTGTGTGTTTCCCTGTGTCGGCTGTGTTGTGTGTTTCCCTGTGTCGGCTGTGCTGTGTTTCCCTGTGTCGCCTGTGTGGTGTGTTTGCCTGTGTCAGCTGTGTCGTGTGTTTCCCTGTGTCAGCTGTGTCGTGTGTTTCCCTGTGTCGGCTGTGTCGTGTGTTTCCCTGTGTCGGCTGTGCTGTGTGTTTCCCTGTGTCGGCTGTGTCGTGTGTTTCCCTGTGTCGGCTGTGTTGTGTTTCCCTGTGTCGGCTGTGTTGTGCGTTTCCCTGTGTCGGCTGTGTCGTGTTTCCCTGTGTCGGCTGTGTTGTGTTTCCCTGTGTCGGCTGTGTCGTGTGTTTCCCTTTGTCGGCTGTGTCGTGTGTTTCCCTGTGTCGGCTGTGCTGTGTGTTTGCCTGTGTCGGCTGTGTTGTGTGTTTCCCTGTGTCGGCTGTGTTGTGTGTTTGCCTGTGTCGGCTGTGTTGTGTGTTTCCCTGTGTCGGCTGTGCTGTGTGTTTGCCTGTGTCGGCTGTGTTGTGTGTTTCCCTGTGTCGGCTGTGTTGTGTGTTTGCCTGTGTCGGCTGTGCTGTGTTTCCCTGTGTCGGCTGTGCTGTGTTTCCCTGTGTCGGCTGTGTTGTGTTTCCCTGTGTCGGCTGTGCTGTGTGTTTCCCTGTGTCGGCTGTGTTGTGTGTTTCCCTGTGTCGGCTGTGTTGTGTGTTTCCCTGTGTCGGCTGTGTCGTGTGTTTCCCTGTGTCGGCTGTGTTGTGTTTACCTGTGTCGGCTGTGCTGTGTGTTTCCCTGTGTCGGCTGTGTTGTGTTTGCCTGTGTCGGCTGTGCTGTGTGTTTGCCTGTGTCGGCTGTGTCGTGTGTTTCCCTGTGTCGGCTGTGTCGTGTGTTTCCCTGTGTCGGCTGTGTCGTGTGTTTCCCTGTGTCGGCTGTGTCGTGTGTTTCCCTGTGTCGGCTGTGTCGTGTGTTTCCCTGTGTCGGCTGTGTTGTGTGTTTCCCTGTGTCGGCTGTGCTGTGTGTTTGCCTGTGTCGGCTGTGTCGTGTGTTTCCCTGTGTCGGCTGTGTCGTGTGTTTCCCTGTGTCGGCTGTGTCGTGTGTTTCCCTGTGTCGGCTGTGTCGTGTGTTTCCCTGTGTCGGCTGTGTTGTGTTTGCCTGTGTCGGCTGTGTTGTGTTTCCCTGTGTCGGCTGTGTTGTGTTTCCCTGTGTCGGCTGTGTCGTGTGTTTCCCTGTGTCGGCTGTGTCGTGTGTTTCCCTGTGTCGGCTGTGTTGTGTTTGCCTGTGTCGGCTGTGTTGTGTTTCCCTGTGTCGGCTGTGTTGTGTTTCCCTGTGTCGGCTGTGTCGTGTGTTTCCCTGTGTCGGCTGTGTCGTGTGTTTCCCTGTGTCGGCTGTGTTGTGTTTGCCTGTGTCGGCTGTGTCGTGTGTTTGCCTGTGTCGGCTGTGTCGTGTGTTTGCCTGTGTCGGCTGTGTTGTGTGTTTGCCTGTGTCGGCTGTGCTGTGTGTTTGCCTGTGTCGGCTGTGTCGTGTGTTTCCCTGTGTCGGCTGTGTTGTGTTTCCCTGTGTCGGCTGTGCTGTGTGTTTGCCTGTGTCAGCTGTGTTGTGTGTTTGCCTGTGTCGGCTGTGTTGTGTTTGCCTGTGTCAGCTGTGCTGTGTGTTTCCCTGTGTCAGCTGTGCTGTGTGTTTCCCTGTGTCAGCTGTGCTGTGTGTTTCCCTGTGTCAGCTGTGCTGTGTATTTACCTGTGTCAGCTGTGCTGTGTATTTACCTGTGTCAGCTGTGCTGTGTGTTTCCCTGTGTCAGCTGTGCTGTGTATTTACCTGTGTCAGCTGTGTTGTGTGTTTACCTGTGTCGGCTGTGTTGTCGATGCCTCGAGAGAAAAGAAAGTGTAGAGCGCGAAAGCACTAAAGTGACTGAAGGATTGCCGTAAGCAGTATCGCTGGTCGTACGATGTGTGTGACTTTTAAAGACTTTTTAAAGCAAATAAATGACTCTAAAAAATCTAACACCCAGCAATGTGTAATTTCTTTGCGTCTCCTTTCGAATACAACATTCAAATTACTAGACAAAAAATTATATCCTGAGAAAAGTGGATTTTGAGGGGTAAAGCGCCATAGACCTCCATTCATCCTGCACTCGTCCTGTGAGCGCCCTCATGTGGAGCCAGAGTGGAACTGCAACCAGTTCAGAAGCCGGAAGTTTACTGAGAGGGGAAGTTCTCCCCTTATTAGACATTCTCTGTTCTAACACTTTTTTTTTTTTTTTTTTTTTTTTTTTTTTAATAGATATAGAATAGATGAGAAGAGAAAATAAAGTGTTAGTATTAGTGGATCAAGTGTTGCTGAAAATATGCTAGAATATAAATGTTTGTGTGAGGGTTAGAGTCTCCATCATCTGCACGTCACTCACCGCTCCTCCGCGCGGCTCTCCGGTTCTCCGGACGCGGATCGTTCCGGTGTTTTCATCTCCGTGGGCTCTGTAGTTTTCCTCGGCCTTCCTCGCCCTCTCCGCACCGGGGGTTTCTGGGTAACGTCTGACACGGGCGCCGTGGCTTCCTGCGGTGTTATGATGTCACTTCCTGCGTCAGGCGTGCGTGTCTGGTCCTCGGGGTCCAGCTGGATGGGGTGGTCAGGCGTGGAGGGCTCGGCTCGGGCCTCGTGTGGAGCGTCAGGGAGGAGCTCGGGATCTTCACTCGGTCCCACAGGAGGGTCTTCACTCGGCTCGTCCTCCAGCAGCTCCACCTCCTCCATCTTCCTCTCCTCCTCATGGCTGCTCAGCTCCACCTCCTCCATCTTCCTCTCCTCCTCATGGCTGCTCAGCTCCACCTCCTCCATCTTCATCTCCTCCTCATGGCTGCTCAGCTCCACCTCGGTGTAGTCGGTGATGATGATGGAGTCGGGCTGGACGAACAGCACCTGATCCGAGGCCAGATCCGCTCGAGCCGACGGAGGGACTGAGAGCGAAGACATGATGCAGTCGCCGGAGGAGTGAGGAGCAGCGCCTGAGGACACAACACACACACACTCACAAACGGCGTTACTTTCTTCAGTAACGAGTAATCAAACGAATTACTGTTTCCCCCGTTACAACGCCGTAACCGTTACTGACAATAGAATGCGGCGTTACTTGAGCTCACAGAAGCGCTTTTCATCCGAGTAGTTTCTCTCTCAGCCATAGGACCTGCAACGTTTGTGTGTCTGTGTGCTAGTTTGTGTCTGTGTGCGTGTTTGTGTTTTTTGTGTGTGTTTGTGTGTGTCTGTGTGCGTGTTTGTGTTTTTTGTGTGTGTTTGTGTGTGTGTGTGTCTGTGTGCGTGTTTGTGTTTTTTGTGTGTGTGTTTGTGTGTGTTTGTGTTTTTTGTGTGTGCGTGTTTGTGTTTTTTGTGTGTGTGTTTGTGTGTGTGTGTGTGTGTGTGTGTGTGTGTTTGTGTGTGTGTGTGTCTCTGTGTGTGTGTGAGAGAGAGATGTCCGAGCGTTATATAGTTTGTTTAGTTTATAAATAAATGACACACTCAGCATTAGAATAATCTCTGTAGATTATTGGTATCATCTGAAAGGTTTAATTAGTTTACATGGTTATAAAAATAAAATCTAAAAATATCCTGCAGGAACATTGCCACTAAACTTCTGTGTTTGACCGGTTGTGAACACGTGCGGGTGAATAACCTCTGACGATGACGTTCTCTGTAGGTTATAAAAATAAAACCCAAAAATATTATATTTTATTATTATTATTATTTATTTTTGGTACATTTCTTAAGCGGCATAATGTATTTTTAGCCTTGTTTGTTGGCCAGTTGTGGTCTGTGCAATAAATATTAAAAATTCTAAACCATCCATTATGTTTTATAATAATAATTTAATCTATTTAGTGTCCATTTCATTTATTAAACATATTTAATATTGGGGGCATCCAAGTTATTTGACATATTTTATTTACTTATTTACAATAGTTACTTTCCCTGGTAATTAGTTACTTTTATAATGATGCAACTGATACTAACTTGTGAGAAGTAACTAGTAACTATAACTAATTCGTTTTTTAAAGTAAAATGCCCAACACTGCTCACAAGACTTGAGCTTCCGTTCCTTTCATTACATTACATGAAAAATACTTTAAATAAAGCATTTATTCATCTCACTGTTCATTTCAGAGTTTACTAATAGATTATAAAACAAACTGCAGTGAACAGTAAATCTTTCTGTGATACAAACCAGTAAATGTATGATTACGATAATAAACTAAGTTTGCAACATTAAGCAGCTTAACGGACTGTGTTTGTCAAATAACAGGAAACTAATGAACTCAAGTGACAGATCGAGTCCCGGCGTTAAAAATAAAGTGCTATAAAGACGAAATGGCTCTATTGCACATTCATCTTAAAACTATGAATAAAACTCTTGTACATATGACTAAAGCACAAATGAAACAGAAGTGTGTTTGCCTGTCTGCCAGCTGTGTGTGTCTGCGCTGAACAGCCGGTGCTGCTGCAGGAGGAGGCGCAGGTCGCTCGGGTCGGCGCGCATGCAGTCCTCCAGGCCAGCGGGGGCAGGAGAGAGCCACGACACCGTCTGAGAGAGAGAGAGGGAGAGAGAGAGAGAGAGAGAGAATGAACACAAAAGCCGTTTCTCAATACCAGAGCCCGTCTACGGAGAGCCTGTTCACTCCAACGCCCTATTAAGTCCTATTGTACCGAATGTTGGTTGTAGTTCCACCAGAGCTCCACTGGGGGCGCTCGCCATGAGTGCAAAATGAATGGGAGTCTATGGAGCTAGACGGCTAAATTTGTCTCCCTCACCCGATTGCCGTTGAGAAATCTCAGATTTGATTGTAGGTTTTGCAAGTTCAACATGGGTTATAGGTCGAAAGTTGAATGAACGAGTACTTATTTCTTTTCGATTTCTTACAGGTTGAGTTGTTGTTGTTGCCCATAACACGCTAGCATTATGACGTCATTGACATTTTGAAAGACTTTTTAAAGCAAATAAGTGACTCTAAAAAATCTAACACCAAGCTATGTGTAATTTCTTTGCATCTCCTTTCGAATACAACATTCAAATTACTAGACAAAAAATTATATCCGGAGAAAAGTGGATTTTGAGGGGTAAAGCGCCATAGACCTCCATTCATTCTGCACTCGTCCTGTGAGCGCCCTCATGTGGAGCCAGAGTGGAACTGCAACCGGAAGTTTATTGAGTGGCACTTCTCCCCTCATTAGACTTTCTCTGTCAATACCAAGTACGCAAAGTTCGGACTTGACAAGTTCGACTCAGGAGAAAGAACTCCCGAGGACGGGAGGACGCAAGTCCGATAATTCTGAAATGGAACAGCGGCGTACTTGATAGCGTCACTCAGCTCGCTCTGGCTACTCCGGTTATCTCTTTATGTATATCTAGGCTACAAATAAAACAAAATATGTTATAAACCACCACTCTGCCTCTTTTCATTTTCATTTAAAAAAATCTTAAACATAATGGCCACACAAATGTGGTTCAGGCAACGCAATTGATTCACTGCATATTTATAACAACACGAAATATAAAGCACAACCCTGACTCTTTTTGTTTTCATTTTAAAATTATAATAAATAAAAAACATTATAATATTGATCATTAAAACTAACATTTAGCAAAAAGAGACAGGGTTGTGTCATTTTATTTTATCATATATGTACATACAGTGAAGAGAATGTAAACAACATGTATAATAATATATTTTATGTTTTAAATATATAAAATAAAATGGCATAACCTTTTTTGTTAAATGTCAGTTTTAATGATCAATAATAGCCATTATAAAAGTAGCCTAAAAGGTATAAGAAGCTATACAATAATAAAGCAAACGATTCAGTCAAACATAAGTCATCTCTCTAGGCTATAACGTTAAAGTTAAATAGACTAAATAAAGCTATGACACTTCACTTTGCCCTCAGCTTAACGTTTTGCCAGGGAACATATTATAGATTAATGAGACAAATAAAATAAATAAATAAATCGCCCGTTAGATATACACAAGACGATTTATATCTCATGTTAAACCACTAGACTAGAGACATCCGAGTCAGCGGCAAACGTCAGCAGCACTAGCCGAGGAAAGGCTGTTCCCGGCGGGGTACATGAGCGCCGAGCGTCCGATTGCCTGGTTCTCACAACTCCGAAAACGTCAGATCAAATTTTCAAATAGGCGCTATCTTTATAAATAAACCAAAGATTTGATCTTTAAACAACTACATTCTCGCCTGAAATACTCTTAAAACTACATTTCGTGACACAATTACAGCAGTATTTTTAAATTACGCGATGCTTGCTGGTTGATGTGAGATGCATTCTGGGATACCTGGCTGTCTCGAGTCCGCACAAGTCACCTCTCGATGCATCCTCGGTAAAAGGGGCGGATCAAGAACACATCCGGGGATTTGAACTGGACTTGGCTACATGTGAACTTTGAATTGGATCAGTACTTGGGCAGCGACTGATGACGTTTCACAAGTCCACAAGATCACAAGTACAGACAAGAACGCATATTGAGAAACGGCTAAAGGTTCGGTGTGTTATTTCTGTGGCACCAAACCAAATCACAGTCTGTTTGTTTGAGCCGAACGCACAACACAGGTTTAGTTTGGGGTGGAAAGTGTTTAAAGTCACAGTGAAATCACAATGCACAATTATAGTTGCAGTGTTTATTCTAGATGATTTATGGGTGCACATCATCATTAGTGTTAATAATCTTGAATCAGAATATCTCCCCCTTGCAGCATCTCTTCTCTTCTCTGATGACGAGGGCGGGGCTTTAACCTGTCACTCACATGAGCTCAGCCAATAGCAAACCACAACCATCCAATCAATTCCACACGGACACAATCAAGCCCCGCCCACATGTGGTCTTGTTCCTGAAGCGCTTCACTCGATATACGACAACAGGGGAGAAAAGACCAGCACAACTTCCCTTTCATGCTGACTGAAAGCTTTTCACAAGATTTAATATCTGGGTATAGTAGTATCTGTGAAAGAGTCTGTACCTTCTTCAAGTCTGGCACAGGAAGCAGTTTCTCCAGGCTGGAGAGCAGATCCCACATCACTTCCTTCAGCGCCGTGTCGAACCCAGCGCCATATTCCACAGGAAACACTTCCTGTGTGAGAGACACAGACAGGATGTTCACTCACTCACACACTCACTCTCAGATCAGTGAAGGATGAACCTGATGTGTGTCTAACCTGGAAGAAATAAGCTTTCTCAACCGGGTCTTTCAGCAGCGCCAGAACCAAAGCTTTGAAATTAGTGACGCAGGTTCTCAGATCAGCATCAGGAGCCTGAACACAAACCACCATTACTACTGATCAGACGAGAGAAAACATCAACTGAATAACAACAGTAGAATCTTTACAGAAGAATTCCTCTCTTATCCGATGAAGTTTGCTTCATTGATTCTGTTTATTACTGTGAAGCTGCTTTGAAACACTGTACTGCACTGTATAAAGCTGACTCGACTTCAGTGTAATAATACAGTTACATACTGCCTGAAATTAATCCACATGCACTTCCTCTACAGGGTTACGGTTAGTGTATAGGGTTAGTGTATAGTGTATAGGGTTAGTGTATAGTATATAAGGTTAATGTATAGGGTCAGTGTATAGTATATAAGGTCAGTGTATAGGGTTAGTGTATAAGGTTAGTGTATAGGGTCAGTGTATAGTATATAAGGTCAGTGTATAGGGTCAGTGTATAGGGTTAGTGTATAGGGTCAGTGTATAGTATATAAGGTCAGTGTATAGGGTTAGTGTATAGGGTTAGTGAATAGTGTATAGGGTTAGTGTATAGTATATAAGGTTAGTGTATAGGGTTAGTGAATAGGGTCAGTGTATAGTATATAAGGTCAGTGTATAGGGTTAGTGTATAGGGTTAGTGTATAGTGTATAGGGTCAGTGTATAGGGTTAGTGTATATAGTGTATAGGGTCAGTGTATAGTATATAAGGTCAGTGTTGTACCGGCTGTCCAGGCGCCACATCTGGAAGATGGAGTTTGTCCAGATGAGCCTGAATGTTCCTGAGATCCACCGGACCGCGACACAACTCCAGAACCATCTACAACACAACAGCACACAGTCAGAGACACAATCAAACACACTCACAGTCAGACACACTCACAGACACAGTCAGTCCGACACACAATCACACACGCAGTCAGAGACAGTCACACACACACACACACACACACACACACACACACACACACACACAGTCAGACACAGTCACCATTAGACACACAGTCAGTCAGACATACACACAGTCACACACAATCACACACACAGTCAGAGACAGTCACACACAGTCAGACACACAGTCACACACACAGTCAGACACACAGTCAGACACACAGTCAGACACACAGTCAGACACAGTCACACACACAGTCACACACACAGTCACACAGTCACACACAGTCAGACACAGTCACACACACAGTCACACACGCAGTCAGAGACAGTCACACACAGTCACACACAGTCACACACACAGTCACACACAGTCAGACACAGTCACACACAGTCACACACAGTCAGACACAGTCAGACACAGTCACACACAGTCAGACACACAGTCACACACAATCACACACGCAGTCAGAGACAGTCACACACAGTCACACAGTCACACACAGTCACACACACAGTCACACACAATCACACACGCAGAGACAGTCACACACACAGTCAGACACACAGTCACACACAGTCACACACAGTCAGACACAGTCAGACACAGTCACACACAGTCAGACACAGTCAGACACAGTCACACACAGTCACACACAGTCAGACACAGTCAGACACAGTCACACACAGTCAGACACAGTCACACACAA
This sequence comes from Squalius cephalus, assembly GCF_949319135.1. Classification (NCBI taxonomy): domain Eukaryota; kingdom Metazoa; phylum Chordata; class Actinopteri; order Cypriniformes; family Leuciscidae; genus Squalius; species Squalius cephalus. The sequence continues at coordinate 55,635,279 of NC_137125.1, read as the reverse complement.
TCACACACGCAGAGACAGTCACACACACAGTCAGACACAGTCAGACACACAGTCACACACAGTCACACACAGTCACACACAGTCAGACACAGTCAGACACAGTCAGACACAGTCAGACACAGTCACACACAGTCAGACACAATCACACACAATCACACACGCAGAGACAGTCACACACACAGTCAGACACAGTCAGACACACAGTCACACACAGTCAGACACAGTCAGACACACAGTCACACACAGTCACACACACAATCACACACAATCACACACAATCACACACGCAGAGACAGTCACACACACAGTCAGACACACAGTCACACACAGTCAGACACAGTCAGACACAGTCAGACACACAGTCACACACAGTCACACACGCAGTCAGAGACAGTCACACACACAGTCACACACAGTCAGACACACAGTCAGACACAGTCAGACACAGAGTCAGACACACAGTCAGACACACAGTCAGACACAATCACACACGCAGTCAGAGACAGTCACACACACAGTCAGACACACAGTCAGACACACAGTCAGACACACAGTCAGACACACAGTCACACACAATCACACACAATCACACACACGCAGTCAGAGACAGTCAGACACATAGTCACACACAATCACACACAATCACACACACGCAGTCAGAGACAGTCAGACACAGTCACACACACAGTCGGACAGACACACAGTCAGACACAGTCACACACACAGTCGGACAGACACACAGTCAGACACAGTCACACACACAGTCGGACAGACACACAGTCAGACACAGTCACACACACAGTCGGACAGACACACAGTCAGACACAGTCACACACACAGTCAGAGACAGTCACATACAGTCAGACCATAGACTGTAAAAAAAGATGGACGACGCCCCTTCGCTCTCTTCCATTGATGAGAACTGAAGCCGCCAGAGTCCCTATATGGCGCTGACATATTGGAACTTGAGTCTGCGCAGTAGCGATTTCGGGACCAGACCTGCGCAGTCGTGAGCAGGAAGTAAAGCCGCGAAATCAACGCTCCGCCCTCACTCTCGCAGGGAAAGTGCATTCTGCACACTTTTTTAAAAAATGATTGCAGTACAACAAGAGGCTTATTAAAATAAAGTAAATACAATCACCTCAGTCCTCCGAAGATCCCGAAAAAAATGTCCGTTGGTGCTTCAGTGACTACTTCGCTCGGAGAACCTGTCAATCACAGCTGTCAATCATGACGTTACACCACCGCATCACGTAACTAACTAAAAACCAACTTATTTTTTAAACCGACACTCGAACTTACATCAGCGTGATAAAAACGACAGCAAATGAAAGAAACCACCTTTGGAAAAAGATATTTGAGGTGTAATTTAATTGTTTAGTTGGTCTCGCGTCCCGTTGAATAACACAGGGAGGCGGGGCTTATGACCTATACTAGGACCAGTCACCGGGGGGCGATCGAGACGTTTTGGCTTCACTTTTCAGGGCTTGTGCGGCACGCTTGAGTCAGACACACAGTCACACACAGTCAGACACAGTCAGACACAGTCAGAGACAGTCAGAGACAGTCACACACAGTCAGACACACAGTCAGACACAGTCAGACACAGTCAGACACACAGTCACACACAGTCAGACACAGTCAGACACACAGTCACACACAGTCAGACACACAGTCAGACACACAGTCAGACACAATCACACACAATCACACACACGCAGTCAGAGACAGTCAGACACAGTCACACACACAGTCGGACAGACACACAGTCAGACACACAGTCACACACAGTCAGACACACAGTCACACACAGTCAGACACACAGTCAGACACAGTCAGACACACACAGTCACAGTCACACACAGAGTCAGACACACAGTCACACACAGTCACAGACAGTCAGACACACAGTCAGACACAGTCACACACAGTCGCACACACAGTCAGACACAGTGTCACACACACAGTCACACACACAGTCAGACACACAGTCAGACACAGTCAGACACAGTCAGACACACAGTCAGACACACAGTCAGACACACAGTCACACACAGTCACACACACACAGTCACAGTCACACACAATCACACACGCAGTCAGAGACAGTCACAGACAGTCAGACACACAGTCACACACACAGTCACACACAGTCACACAGAGTCAGACACACAGTCACACACACAGTCAGACACACAGTCACACAGTCAGACACAGTCACACACAGTCACACACACAGTCAGACACACAGTCACACACAGTCACAGTCACACACAGTCACACAGAGTCAGACACACAGTCACACAGTCACACACACACAGTCACACACAGTCACACACACAGTCACACACACAGTCACACACACAGTCAGTCACACAGTCAGTCACACAGTCAGTCACACAGTCACACACACAGTCACACACAGTCAGACACACAGTCACACACACAGTCACACACACAGTCACACACACAGTCACACACACAGTCACACACACAGTCACACACAGTCACACACACAGTCACACACACAGTCACACACACAGTCACACACACATTCACACACAGTCACACACACAGTCACACACAGTCACACACAGTCACACACAGTCACACACACAGTCAGACACACAGTCAGACACAATCACACACGCAGTCAGAGACAGTCACACACAGTCAGACACACAGTCACACACACAGTCACACACACAGTCACACACACAGTCACACACACAGTCGGACAGACACACAGTCGGACAGACACACAGTCGGACAGACACACAGTCATACACACAGTCACACACACAGTCAGACAGACACACAGTCATACACACAGTCTCACACACACACACACACACAGTCACACACACACTGTGTGACACACTGACCCGCGCTCTCAGGCCCAGCATCAGCTGTGTTCTCCGCCTGTATCCCAGCACCTCCGGCAGCGTCTCCGTCACCATCGACACAAACTCCTCCAGCTTCCCATAATGCATCAGGCTCTTCTGCTGCAGCACCTGCCACATGAAGGCAGACATGAGGTGTAGAGGAGGAACCAGCAAACGCAGAGACGCCAGGGGGAGCCCGCCTGTGGACACACACACACACACACACACACACACACACACAGTCAGTCAGTCAGTCAGTCAGTCACACACATTCAGAATCACACAGTCAGTCAGTCACACACACACACACACACACACACACACACACATTCAGAATCACACACACACACACACACACACACACACACACACACACACAGTGTTAAAACTTCACAAAGAGAAATATTAACTTTAATGTGTTGTCAATTACGGGAGAGCCAGATGAGGATCACAGAATCATCTATTGGAATTAAGTTGTAAAATGTATCAGAAGTCACTGAAATCTGCTTACAAAAGTCTCCAGAATACAGTTACAGAACAAAGAAAGCTTCAGGTCCAAGATTACAACAAGGACAATGTAGAAGAAATAGCAGTTGAGATTTTAATAGACAAACAAACGTTTTTATGTCACGTGACTCCCTGCAAGTATAACACACACTCGCTCGCACGCACGCACACACACACACACACTCACTCACTCACTCACTCACTCACTCTCTCTCTCTCTCTCTCTCTCTCTCTCTCTCTCTCTCTCTCTCTCTCTCTCTCTCTCTCTCTCTCACACACACACACACACACACACACACGGTCTGCGGTGATGAGCGCAACAATGATCCGCTTTAATGATCCGTCAGTGAAACTGCACGCGCTGCTTCTGAATGTAATTCTGCCGCAGTTTGAATTATGAATCATCACGGCCCTGAACTCTGACCTTTAGTTTCAGTAAAATCAGCCCTTTGTTATTTATTTACCTGTGTTTGTGATTTCAGCGCAGTTTTCTTCGTCCATAGGGAATGTTGTTGAAGCTTTACAGTGAGTTAGGTTCCGTGCGTGACGTCACATCCGGTCTGAAATACTCAAAATAAAAGCGCCGCGATGCGACACAACCGCGCTAGTCTTTTAAAATCAATATTAATATGAGTAATAATAAAAATGAGAAGATGAGGTTTTATATATTTTCTTATCCTCTTTTTTAATTGTAAAGAATTCTGTGGGCAACAAAGTTGTTATATAATAATATAAATAAATAAAAGATGAAGAAAAAAGGAGTATATAACGCCTAAGAATATGTGTGTGTGTGTGTGTGTGGCTCACATTATATGCGTGTAAACAACACACATTAGTATTAGTGTGTTTTTGTGTGTGAAGAGAATCCTCTGTTTCTTTTCTTACATTTATTTATGTATACGGCTATACTGGCATCTAGTGGCGACACTATAGTATTACATGTGCATTTCTTTATTTCTCCACTGCCTTACATGCACTGGACTTCAAACACATTTGCTCTGTTAACACTGTATTAATGGAAAATAAAATGAAATGTGTTTATATAAACTACCCTAACGAATATAGAAATAAATTGTGCATAATTTAAAGGCGAACATGTATTCCTACACTTGAAATTACATGTCAGTTATAAAAAATGATAAAAGCTTTCAAACAATTTAAATCCGTTTATATTTACAGTTTAAAACAATTTATATTTACAGCCTCGTTGATTCAGAGGCTTCATGTCTCCGTCCAGATAATAAGCACATATTATAGCGTATATCCATATGCTTCTTATCAATGAACGACGCATAAATGTTCACATATATTACAGCAACGTGTGTGTCGCCCTCTAGTGCTGCGCATGCGCAACTGCAGCATCAAACAACATGCGCGCGCGCGTCACACTAGAGTTCACCGCTTTATTTGTTTCGCCATACGTGTATTTATCAGTGTGAATTTACCTGACTTACTTTAATGCCAATACACCCAAACGTATTTGTGTAACTTAAAAAAATAAATAATACTCTGTAAAAGCGGCTGCAGATGCGCTTTTCTGACCAGCAGGCGGAAGTAACGCGCACACAAACAGCGCTTCCGGTGACTCACCTTCTCTGCGGAATCATGGGTAATGAAGTCTTTCACCAGGGCTTCAACCGAGCGAAGAACTACTGGATTATTTAAAAAATAAGTTTAGATAATGCGGGCTGACGGCTTAAAAAAAAAAAGCATAAATCATCGATTAATAATCTCGGAGCTCACAGTAGGGCTGTCTTTACATGTTTATAAGTTATTGCTAAAAATGTATTCCCCTATGGAGAAAATTAATGTTTTTTCTAACTTCCGGAACTCCAACCCTTTTCGATTAAACATACATTTTCGAGAAATCTCATTACTTCTAATAACAATGTAATTATTAAATATTATGGAAGATTGTTAGAACTTCACCCGAGTGTTAATTTTCGTAAATATTTACGAATGTATTTACGTATAAAAAAAAAAAACTCCAATAAAAAAAGCTTTAAAAATCTCCCATTGTTGACCAATTTGTTTCTTTTTTTCCTCTGCATTCTTGTTCTCTGTAATGTTGTAATTTAGTTTTGCAAATAACATAAACAAAAACAGGACGTTGTGATGTTTTCTTCGCTGTCGTCACTCTCTCCAGTGATGTGTGTGCGTGTGTCGCCCTCTAGTGCTGCGCATGCGCTACTGCAGCATCAAAATAAAATGAAATGTGTTTGTCTAATATTTGTATTAGCCCATTTTATATAGAAATGAACGGTGCATAACATATTTATAAATTTACAAAATATTATTCTAATATTAAATATTTTCAAAAAACAATTCCTATTAGTGGAAATTAAACTATCAAATTCCATAAAACTATTGTATAATAACTCAGTCTGTAGTGACTTATTGTGACACGTTTGTTGATCTTTAATGTTCTGTTACAGCTTGAATTAAATTTGTAAAAATAAAAACATTCCACAGAAGACAGTAGAATA
>NC_137125.1:55586901-55619401 GCF_949319135.1 Squalius cephalus | reverse complement strand
ACATAGTGTCGGCCCAGATCCAGCCCACATCTGACATAGTGTCGGCCCAGACCCGGCCCACATCTGACATAGTGTCGGCCCAGACCCGGCCCACATGTGTCCTCGTCTGATTCAGAGATTTCGTCCAGGAGAAATTGGCATCGTTTAAATTCTTTGCAGCAGATGGACTCTATCTCTGTGTTCGTAGTTGCATAGTGAGATCACCGGCGCCACCAGTCCTCCCCCAGCTCGAGCCAGTCTGGGCTTCTCGTCCGCGACAGGCAGGTCTTCTGCCTCGGCTGCTCTTCGCTATGCGGCTCGTAAAGGTAGCCACAAACACCTGATTCGAGCATCAGATTTCCGAAATCCTCTTCTTCTACATCATATTGAGTAACGTTACCCTCCGCTATTGTCATATCTTCACAGCTGGCTCCACAGTGCCTGTTAGCTTAGCTTCCAAACAAGATGGAGGATATTGCTTTTAGTTTCAGAAAAGTGAAGTCCCACCCACTGATCTGTAATAGGCCTGTAGCGTGAGCGGGTCCCGCCCCCTGGAATAATGAGGAGCTAGTGTTTGTAGTCTCTACACTTTTCAATGAAATGTGACTTCCTGCTTATTATGACGCAAAATGATGATTTTTACGTCATAATAAGCAGGAAGTAAAACACTTAAATCCTTATTTCTCCCATCTCAGGGAAAAATTAATGAAAAATCCACGTTTATTATAATATATGACTGGGTTTCTAACAATACAAAGCTTAATGCAAATGGGTGAAGTGTCCCTTTAACTAACAGCTAACTTAACTTACTCAACTAACAGCTAACTTACTAACTTAACTAACAGCTAACTTAACTAACTTACCTATAGATCACTTCAGTAAAGAACAAGGTGACATCCGAGTTTGAATTCAGGTATTTAAAAAAGCTCCAAAAAGAGATGTTCTTCTATTTTTAAAGATTGCCATTACATAACCGGCCAGAATAACCTTCGTACCCGCCACGCTCGAGTTTAATCGAGGTTAGGGTTAAATAAAAATACTAAAAAATAAGAGCTGTAAACACATCGCAGGCCTGATCTGTTTCGGCATGAGTGCAGAAGAGACCCCTGTGGTTGCATATCTGCCGTATGTATTACATCTAATGTTAGGTCGTACACAATATAGACTGTAATAAAGAGGGTCGTGCACAACACAGCTTCACTGACCCGAACAGCGGCTCGGCCGGACGTCTTCACTCTTCAGCGGGAGACACTTCAGACGACGCATCACGTGAACCTCATCCACCAACCAGAAAGCTGCTGTTACCGTGGAGATCACCAAAATAAACAATAGTTCACTGCATAATTAACTGTACATATTTTTAAATAAACTGTTATTTAGAATATATATATAAATATTTAGTAAGTTTTAACATGATTGTGTGGTGCTTAAACTAAAGAGTATGGAAAACTGAGACTATTTTGTATGTGAATTAATTTTTGTTTATTAGAAATTCATAAAAAAATAAATAAAAAATAAATGTAACTCAATTGTCATGTTAGGAAAATATATATTTAGTTCAGGTCAAATGGATTTTGGAATTTGTAAATGATTGAATTTTGTGAACACTGCTGAAAACTAAATGCTATATTTATTAATTATTTATCATTTTTTCTGGACATAGCTTTTTTCACTGACTCAGAAGTCAATTCATATTATTATTATTATTATGATAAATTATTAAAATCATTACATCTCTTTCGTAGTTTTGATAACTGCACCATCCATGGACAACACTTTAAACTGTTTTATTTCTCCCGTGAAAAATTGTGGTGGTGTGGGTGTGGGTGTGGGTGTGGGTGTGGGTGTGGGTGTGGGTGTGGGGGTGGGGGGGGTGGACAATCCTTGAACATATAGTAGCGGCCTAAATACTTATAATTGTCCAGTACACACAGTATGGCCCATAATCGCTTCACTGATCTGGGCCACACACCTCCCGTGCACAATCGGCCCAGATGTTCTCTGCCGTCATGCAGTGCCATCAGCCATCACTGCCACACCTGCCCACAGTGGGCTGACATGATGAGGCCACATCTGGGCCAAGTCTGTTTGCTGTGTGTGTGTGTGTGTGTGTGTGTGAGTGAGAAAAAGGTATCGTTCTCATTCTGCTTCAGTGTGTGTGTGTGTGTGTGTGTGTCAGACACTCATGTGTGTTTCTTCTCCTCACAGACGCCGCTGCCGCACAGGAACACACACAGAAACAGGAGAAACACACACAGAAACAGGAGAAACACACACAGAAACGGGAGAAACACACACTGAAACGGGAGACGCCTGCGCCGGAGACCATGGATGTGGAGTAACACTGAGTTTATGATCGGACTCATATTCATAATCCTCTTCTGTCTTCAGACACGAGAGAGCGAGTCGATCATGAGCTTCACTAATGTCCTCGTTACAGCCTCAGTCTGTCATCAGTCAGTGTGTGTGTGTGTGTTTATCATTATATTGACCTAATCAAGCAGAATACCGTCACATGGACTTCAGAGTTCACATTAATATGATGATTTGCTGCTTAAGAAACATTTGTTATCAATGTTGATCACAAGAATAAAATACAGTTCACTATATTCACATAGAAAACATATTTTTCATTGTAATATTTCACTGTTTTTACTGTATTGCAATCAATTGTATGCTATAAAAACAATAAAAACCTTAATAATGTTCATATATAGCTTGACTGTTGCTCAAACAGAGCGTTAGCGCTTGTAACGCCACGGTCATGGGTTCGACTCCCAGGGAAAGCAAGAACTGATAAGAATTTAAAAATGTGTAGCTTGAAATGCAAAGTTGCGTTGGATAAAAGCGTCTGCCAAATGCATAAATGTTCACATATATTACAGCAGCGTGTGTCGCCCTCTAGTGCTGCGCATGCGCAACTGCAGCATCAAACAACATGCGCGCGCGCGTCACACTCTAGAGTTCACCGCTTTATTTGTTTCGCCATACGTGTATTTATCAGTGTGAATTTACCTGACTTACTTTAATGCCAATACACCCAAACGTATTTGTGTAACTTTAAAAAATAAATAATACTCTGTAAAAGCGGCTGCAGATGCGCTTCATGTTTCTGACCAGCAGACGGAAGTAACGCGCACACAAACAGCGCTTCCGGTGACTCACCTTCTCTGCGGAATCATGGGTAATGAAGTCTTTCACCAGGGCTTCAACCTGGCAAAAACTATTGGGTTATTTAAAAATAATAATAATAATGCGGGCTGACGGCTTCAACAAAAGCATAAATCATCGACTAATCTCGGAGCTCACAGTAGGGCTGTCTTTAAATGTTTATAAGTTAGTGTTAAAAATGAATTCCCCTACGGAGAAAATGAATGGAATGACTGTTAATATTTTCGATTAAATGCACTAATACATTTTCGAAAAAGTATATTACTTCTAATAACAATAACAATATTAAAACGCATGGAAGATAGCGCTCTTCTGTTCACTTACGTTTCTATCATCGTCATTTCAAGAAATGCCCTCCAATATTATTATTATTTTTTAATCCAACCTTGATTTGTTCTGTATTCTTGTTCTCTGTAATGTTGTATCATTGTAAACATTAAGTTTTGCAAATAAAACAAATTAAAACAGGAAGCTGTGTGATGTTTTCTTCGCTGTCGTCACTCTCTCAGGTGATGCGCTTGTGTGTCGCCCTCTAGTGCTGCGCATGCGCTACTGCAGCATCGACAACACAATGCGCGTGCACGCCACATTTAAGAGTTCACAGTGACACTTACAAGCATTAGAGCCGCTGAAGGATGAGTGAGGGAATCAGCGCTTAATGAATGAATGAATGATCTTCGTTGTGCTCATTTACTGCTGTTGAACATTTAGATTTGTGTGCATCACAGATCAGTGTGTGTGTGTGTGTGTGTGTGTGTGTGTGTGCGTGCGTGTGTGTGTGTGTGACAGCATCATCAGCATCAGCATCATCATCATCATCCCGCGGAGGACAAAGACACAGAAATGGGTCACTGATCTGATGGTAAGTGCCTGATCTCCACCATTGCTGAAGCTTCTCTGTGTTCAGATAAAGAGATTCTCGCGTCTGAATGTGTTCGTGTTCGAGAATCGACTCTGTTCGTGTGATTCTGTGGGAGTTTCAGGGGTTTTCTCGACACATTCGCTCCAGATAACGGGACATTTACGCACTCGCTCACTGCCTCCTGCGGGTCGGGTCGATTCAGCGAATAAAATCAGCAATTGATGTGTTTAATTTCGCACTATATAACTAACGTGAGTTTAATAATAAGAACATCGGCGGTTTCCAGGTGTTTTGTGTTTCATAAGGATTGCATCACGACACACACCGGACACTGTTCCAGTGATGCTCAGTCTCCATGGCGACCAGCATCAGCATCAGCACCATCACATCATCATCTTCATCCTCTTCATCACACACACGTCTGAATCACAGAGGCTTCGCAGTTTGTGCTCTACACACTGCATGAGTGTATGGATAACGTGCTAATGAATAATCGGCCCTGCTGATAGCAGAGGTGACGGTGTGTGTGATTGTGTTGTGCTTTTATAACGTTCTGTGATAAACGTTCCTCTACAGGGATCAAAGGTTTGCCTGCCGGAGATTCAGAGTGAGTGTGTGTGAGTGTGTGTGTGTGTGTGTGTGTGTGATCTGTGAACCCCAATGACTGGAAGGAATCAGATGGAGATCAGCCTTCACACGCTCAGCATCGGTCAGTCAGCTCTTTATTATCTGCTATGATCCTTAATCACTTTTTGCTCATATTTATTAACATATTGAGTTATTATTTTGACAACATAAAACATTCAGTCTGAAAGGCCACGAGCAGCGTCTATAATCAGTAAATGCTGTAAACTTAATATAATGTGATCTTACAACAAATATCTCAGCGAACAGGAAACATTCTCAAAGTTACGATCAAACGTTCTTCCAGTAACATTAATAGAGCGTTTGTTCAGTGTTATCTGGTCTTTAATAATGTTCTCTGAACGTTAGAACAAAATCATGGATCAGGGAATGTTTCTTCTGGAATGTTTCAGTTGGATGTTTGTTTTTAAATGTAACGTTTTTTAAATGTTTCTTCTTGTTTCAGAACGTTCAGATTCAAAAGTAACGTTCCATAATGTCTGAAGAATGATACATGTCACTGTTCCCGTAACGTTCACAGAACCAAGAAGAAACGCTTTTAAAACATTTAAACGTTTTCAACGTTCAGAAATAATATTTTCAAACGTTCTTCTGCTTGTTAGTTCCTCACTGTTTGTTACAAATCATTGTGAACTATGATGAAAAAACAAAATACTGTTTTATTTTCAGTTATTGCAGCAATAATCAGTGCACATTGACCTTGATATTTTCCATGTGTTTGTGATATATACAGTGTTTTCTGGTGTGTTTCACAAGAGCTGATGACTGATCGAGCTCTTTGGACTTCAGTTGTGTCTATAAAGAGGACTGATCAGATAAGGTGTTCTGGTTTTCTCAGGTGTGTGAGGACGAACGCTTCTCTTCCTCAGTTCCTCGATCCCGTCATCATCATCATGCGCGTGAGCTCGGGTCGGATCCGGGCCTCGGTGTCGGTCCTGCTCGCGTGTCTCGTCCTGCAGGCCTGCGGGGCCCCGGAGCCCGACAGAGACACCTGCTACTCTCGCCAGCACCGAGACGTGGCCGTGAACACTCGCGTGGCTCTGGATCAGGAGGGAACCGTGATGGAGGCGCGAGCGAAGCCGTCGGAGAAAGACTGCATACTCACCTGTTGCTCTGAGGACCTGAGGCCAGGTAATGTGTTCTTCTCACACCTGAGGACCTGAGGCCAGGTAATGTGTTCTTCTCACACCTGAGGACCTGAGGCCAGGTAATGTGTTCCTCTCACACCTGAGGACCTGAGGACAGCTATCAGGGCTCCAGACTAACTGGCTTTGGAAGCGACACATAATTCTGTATTATGAATTTTTAAGGCCAGACAAGTAATTTGAAAATAGAAAATAGCTAATAAGCCCATAAGCGTCCTCTGCAGCCACCTACTGGTTATAATGGTAATTCATTTATTTTTATTTTTAAATAAGTGTGAGTTTATCTTTATCTTGAAATGTTTAGTTTTATAAATGGGGACAATCTTTGAAGGATGAACAAAAAAATGTTTTGGTCATCGCATTAAAAATAAATGCTACGAGTGTTACTACAGTGAGTGCTACTACAGTGAGTGTTACTACAGTGAGTGTTACTACAGTGAGTGTTACTACAGTGAGTGTTACTACAGTGAGTGTTACTACAGTTAGTGTTACTACAGTGAGTGCTACTACAGTGAGTGCTACTACAGTGAGTGTTACTACAGTGAGTGCTACTACAGTGAGTGCTACTACAGTGAGTGTTACTACAGTTAGTGTTACTACAGTGAGTGTGTTACTACAGTGAGTGTTACTACAGTGAGTGCTACTACAGTGAGTGCTACTACAGTGAGTGCTACTACAGTGAGTGCTACTACAGTGAGTGCTACTACAGTGAGTGTTACTACAGTTAGTGCTACTACAGTGAGTGCTACTACAGTGAGTGTTACTACAGTGAGTGCTACTACAGTTAGTGCTACTACAGTGAGTGCTACTACAGTGAGTGTTACTACAGTGAGTGTTACTACAGTGAGTGTGTTACTACAGTGAGTGCTACTACAGTGAGTGCTACTACAGTGAGTGTTACTACAGTGAGTGTTACTACAGTGAGTGTTACTACAGTTAGTGTTACTACAGTGAGTGCTACTACAGTGAGTGTTACTACAGTGAGTGCTACTACAGTGAGTGTTACTACAGTTAGTGTTACTACAGTGAGTGCTACTACAGTGAGTGCTACTACAGTGAGTGTTACTACAGTTAGTGTTACTACAGTGAGTGCTACTAGTGAGTGCTACTACAGTGAGTGTTACTACAGTGAGTGCTACTACAGTGAGTGTTACTACAGTTAGTGTTACTACAGTGAGTGCTACTAGTGAGTGCTACTACAGTGAGTGTTACTACAGTGAGTGCTACTACAGTGAGTGTTACTACAGTGAGTGTTACTACAGTTAGTGTTACTACAGTGAGTGTTACTACAGTGAGTGTTACTACAGTGAGTGTTACTACAGTTAGTGTTACTACAGTGAGTGCTACTACAGTGAGTGTTACTACAGTGAGTGCTACTACAGTGAGTGTTACTACAGTTAGTGTTACTACAGTGAGTGCTACTACAGTGAGTGCTACTACAGTTAGTGTTACTACAGTGAGTGTTACTACAGTGAGTGTTACTACAGTGAGTGTTACTACAGTGAGTGTTACTACAGTGAGTGCTACTACAGTGAGTGCTACTACAGTGAGTGCTACTACAGTGAGTGCTACTACAGTGAGTGCTACTACAGTGAGTGTTACTACAGTGAGTGCTACTACAGTGAGTGTTACTACAGTGAGTGCTACTACAGTGAGTGTTACTACAGTGAGTGCTACTACAGTGAGTGCTACTACAGTTAGTGTTACTACAGTGAGTGCTACTACAGTGAGTGTTACTACAGTGAGTGTTACTACAGTGAGTGCTACTACAGTGAGTGTTACTACAGTGAGTGCTACTACAGTGAGTGCTACTACAGTTAGTGTTACTACAGTGAGTGCTACTACAGTGAGTGCTACTACAGTGAGTGCTACTACAGTGAGTGTTACTACAGTGAGTGTTACTACAGTTAGTGTTACTACAGTGAGTGCTACTACAGTGAGTGTTACTACAGTGAGTGTTACTACAGTGAGTGCTACTACAGTGAGTGTTACTACAGTTAGTGTGTTACTACAGTGAGTGCTACTACAGTGAGTGCTACTACAGTGAGTGTTACTACAGTGAGTGTTACTACAGTTAGTGTTACTACAGTGAGTGCTACTACAGTGAGTGTTACTACAGTGAGTGTTACTACAGTTAGTGCTACTACAGTTAGTGCTACTACAGTGAGTGCTACTACAGTGAGTGTTACTACAGTGAGTGTTACTACAGTGAGTGTGTTACTACAGTGAGTGCTACTACAGTGAGTGCTACTACAGTGAGTGTTACTACAGTGAGTGTTACTACAGTTAGTGTTACTACAGTGAGTGTTACTACAGTGAGTGTTACTACAGTGAGTGTTACTACAGTGAGTGTTACTACAGTTAGTGTTACTACAGTTAGTGTAACTACAGTGAGTGTTACTACAGTGAGTGCTACTACAGTGAGTGTTACTACAGTGAGTGTTACTACAGTGAGTGTTACTACAGTGAGTGTTACTACAGTTAGTGTTACTACAGTTAGTGTAACTACAGTGAGTGTTACTACAGTGAGTGCTACTACAGTGAGTGTTACTACAGTGAGTGCTACTACAGTGAGTGTTACTACAGTGAGTGTTACTACAGTGAGTGTTACTACAGTGAGTGTTACTACAGTTAGTGTTACTACAGTTAGTGTAACTACAGTGAGTGTTACTACAGTGAGTGTTACTACAGTGAGTGTTACTACAGTGAGTGTTACTACAGTTAGTGTAACTACAGTGAGTGTTACTACAGTTAGTGTAACTACAGTGAGTGTTACTACAGTTAGTGTTACTACAGTTAGTGTAACTACAGTGAGTGTTACTACAGTGAGTGTTACTACAGTTAGTGTTACTACAGTGAGTGCTACTACAGTGAGTGCTACGAGTGTTACTACAGTTAGTGTTACTACAGTGAGTGCTACTACAGTTAGTGTTATTACAGTGAGTGTTACTACAGTTAGTGTTACTACAGTTAGTGTTACTAGTTAGTTACTACAGTGAGTGTTACTACAGTTAGTGTTACTACAGTGAGTCTACAGTGAGTGTTACTACAGTGAGTGCTACTACAGTGAGTGCTACTACAGTTAGTGTTACTAGTTAGTTACTACAGTGAGTGTTACTACAGTTAGTGTTACTACAGTGAGTCTACAGTGAGTGTTACTACAGTGAGTGTTACTACAGTTAGTGTTACTACAGTGAGTCTACAGTGAGTGTTACTACAGTGAGTGCTACTACAGTGAGTGCTACTACAGTTAGTGTTACTACAGTTAGTGTTACTAGTTAGTTACTACAGTGAGTGTTACTACAGTGAGTGTTACTACAGTTAGTGTTACTACAGTGAGTGTTACTACAGTGAGTGTTACTACAGTGAGTGTTACTACAGTTAGTGTTACTACAGTGAGTGTTACTACAGTGAGTGCTACTACAGTGAGTGTTACTACAGTGATTGCTACTACAGTGAGTGCTACTACAGTTAGTGTTACTACAGTTAGTGTTACTAGTTAGTTACTACAGTGAGTGTTACTACAGTTAGTGTTACTACAGTTAGTGCTACTACAGTGAGTGCTACTACAGTGAGTGTTACTACAGTGAGTGTTACTACAGTGAGTGTTACTACAGTGAGTGCTACTACAGTGAGTGCTACTACAGTGAGTGTTACTACAGTGAGTGCTACTATAGTGAGTGTTACTACAGTGAGTCTACAGTGAGTGTTACTACAGTTAGTGTTACTACAGTGAGTGCTACTATAGTGAGTGTTACTACAGTGAGTCTACAGTGAGTGTTACTACAGTTAGTGTTACTACAGTGAGTCTACAGTGAGTGCTACTACAGTGAGTGCTACTACAGTGAGTGCTACTACAGTTAGTGTTACTACAGTTAGTGTTACTAGTTAGTTACTACAGTGAGTGTTACTACAGTTAGTGTTACTACAGTTAGTGCTACTACAGTGAGTGCTACTACAGTGAGTGTTACTACAGTGAGTCTACAGTGAGTGTTACTACAGTTAGTGTTACTACAGTAAGTGTTACTACAGTGAGTGTTACTACAGTGAGTGTTACTACAGTGAGTGCTACTACAGTGAGTGTTACTACAGTTAGTGTTACTACAGTTAGTGTTACTACAGTGAGTCTACAGTGAGTGTTACTACAGTGAGTGTTACTACAGTTAGTGTTACTACAGTTAGTGTTACTACAGTGAGTCTACAGTGAGTGTTACTACAGTGAGTGCTACTACAGTTAGTGTTACTACAGTTAGTGTTACTAGTTAGTTACTACAGTGAGTGTTACTACAGTGAGTGTTACTACAGTTAGTGCTACTACAGTGAGTGCTACTACAGTGAGTGTTACTACAGTGAGTCTACAGTGAGTGTTACTACAGTTAGTGTTACTACAGTAAGTGTTACTACAGTGAGTGTTACTACAGTGAGTGTTACTACAGTGAGTGCTACTACAGTGAGTGTTACTACAGTTAGTGTTACTACAGTTAGTGTTACTACAGTGAGTCTACAGTGAGTGTTACTACAGTGAGTGTTACTACAGTTTGTGTTACTACAGTTAGTGCTACTACAGTGAGTGTTAGTGTTACTACAGTGAGTGCTACTACAGTGAGTGCTACTACAGTGAGTGCTACTACAGTTAGTGTTACTACAGTTAGTGTTACTACAGTGAGTGTTAGTGTTACTACAGTGAGTGCTACTACAATGAGTGCTACTACAGTGAGTGCTACTACAGTTAGTGTTACTACAGTTAGTGTTACTAGTTAGTTACTACAGTGAGTGTTACTACAGTTATTGTTACTACAGTTAGTGCTACTACAGTGAGTGTTACTACAGTTAGTGTTACTACAGTGAGTGTTACTACAGTGAGTGTTACTACAGTTAGTGCTACTACAGTGATTGCTACTACAGTGAGTGCTACTAGTGAGTGCTACTACAGTGAGTGTTACTACAGTGAGTGTTACTACAGTGAGTGTTACTACAGTGAGTGTTACTACAGTGAGTGTTACTACAGTGAGTGCTACTACAGTTAGTGTTACTACAGTGAGTGTTACTACAGTTAGTGCTACTACAGTGAGTGTTACTACAGTGAGTGCTACTATAGTGAGTGTTACTACAGTGAGTGTTACTACAGTGAGTGTTACTACAGTGAGTGTTATTACAGTGAGTGTTACTACAGTGAGTGTTACTACAGTGAGTGCTACTACAGTGAGTGTTACTACAGTGAGTGTTACTACAGTTAGTGTTACTACAGTGAGTGTTACTACAGTGAGTGTTACTATAGTGAGTGTTACTACAGTGAGTGTTACTACAGTGAGTGTTACTACAGTGAGTGTTATTACAGTGAGTGTTACTACAGTGAGTGTTACTACAGTGAGTGCTACTACAGTGAGTGTTACTACAGTGAGTGTTACTACAGTTAGTGTTACTACAGTGAGTGTTACTACAGTGAGTGTTACTATAGTGAGTGTTACTACAGTGAGTGTTACTACAGTGAGTGTTACTACAGTGAGTGTTACTACAGTGAGTGCTACTACAGTGAGTGCTACTACAGTGAGTGTTACTACAGTGAGTGCTACTACAGTGAGTGTTACTACAGTGAGTGCTACTATAGTGAGTGTTACTACAGTGAGTGTTACTACAGTGAGTGTTACTACAGTGAGTGTTACTACAGTGAGTGTTACTATAGTGAGTGTTACTACAGTGAGTGTTACTACAGTGAGTGTTACTACAGTGAGTGCTACTACAGTGAGTGTTATTACAGTGAGTGTTACTACAGTTAGTGTTACTACAGTGAGTGTTACTACAGTGAGTGTTACTATAGTGAGTGTTACTACAGTGAGTGTTACTACAGTGAGTGTTACTACAGTTAGTGTTACTACAGTGAGTGCTACTACAGTGAGTGCTACTACAGTGAGTGTTACTACAGTGAGTGCTACTACAGTGAGTGTTACTACAGTGAGTGCTACTATAGTGAGTGTTACTACAGTGAGTGTTACTACAGTGAGTGTAACTACAGTGAGTGCTACTACAGTGAGTGCTACTACAGTTAGTGTTACTACAGTGAGTGTTACTACAGTGAGTGTTACTACAGTTAGTGTTACTACAGTGAGTGTTACTACAGTGAGTGCTACTACAGTTAGTGTTACTACAGTGAGTGTTACTACAGTGAGTGTTACTACAGTGAGTGCTACTACAGTTAGTGTTACTACAGTGAGTGTTACTACAGTTAGTGTTACTACAGTGAGTGTTACTACAGTTAGTGCTACTACAGTGAGTGTTACTACAGTGAGTGCTACTACAGTGAGTGTTACTACAGTGAGTGCTACTATAGTGAGTGTTACTACAGTGAGTGTTACTACAGTGAGTGTTACTACAGTGAGTGTTACTACAGTGAGTGTTACTACAGTGAGTGCTACTACAGTTAGTGTTACTACAGTGAGTGTTACTACAGTGAGTGTTACTACAGTTAGTGTTACTACAGTGAGTGTTACTACAGTGAGTGCTACTACAGTTAGTGTTACTACAGTGAGTGTTACTACAGTTAGTGTTACTACAGTGAGTGCTACTACAGTTAGTGTTACTACAGTGAGTGCTACTACAGTTAGTGTTACTACAGTAAACCCATGGTGAATGTTGCTGATCTGTGGACATGAAGCCTTATATAACTTGTTCATTCATGGCACAGCGTTTCTCCTGGTTTGATCAGCGCTGTTGATCTGATATCTATGGCTTATAACAGAGAACTCTCGCAACAATGTTATTAATTCTGTGGTGAATTTGATGGATTTCTTCACCGTCCTCTTCCCGCAGGGGTGAAGTGTAACCTGGTGGTGTATAACCCACCGGCCCGGCCCGGGGATCAGAACTGCCTGCTGTTCCACTGTCTGAGCGAGAGGGACTGTCCGCTGATGCCGGCCAGCTCTGGAATCAACACCTACAACATATTCAAGGGTGAGAGCAACATCAACAACAACAAGAGCTGAGGCCAAATCACAGCAGATCTGTGTTTAAAGTATTAGTTCACTTCATAAATAAAATTTCCTGATAATTTACTCTCCTCACGTCATCCAAGATGTCTTTCTTTCTTCAGGTTTTTGAGAAAAACATTCCAGGATTTTCCTCCATATAGTGACTTCAATGGGGTCAAGTCTCGACACGATCCAGCCGAGGAATTAGAGTCTCATCTAGACAAACCAGCGGACATTTTAGAACAAAATAGACATTTATATACTTTTAACCACAAATGCTGGTCTTGTACTAGCTGTGATGCGCCACACATTATGTAATCAGGTTGAAAGGTCAAGCGTGACGTAGGCGTAAGTACAGACCTAGTGTTTACAAAGCCCTAGTGTGCAAAGACAAAGTCAAACGCCATTTAAAAAAAAAAAAGCTAAAACAATAATGTCGGACGATTTTGAAGTTGGAGGAGAAACTGAGATGGAGTTTTTCACTCTACTCTACATTTTCCGCCTACGTCCGGATAGAGACTTTGAAGCTGCACTGAAACTGCAATTTGGACCTTCAACCCATTGGACCCCATTGAAGACACTATATGGAGAAAATTTATTTCTTTTCCACTGAAGAAAGAAAGACGTGAACATCTTAGATGACGTGGGGAGAGTAAATTATCAGGAAATTTTAATTCTGAAGTGAACTAATACTTTAAAGCTCTTCATTGGCTTGATTGTGTTTACATACTACACAGCCAAAGCATTATACACTACAAAAAGCTTGCAAAAAGATATGATTCTTTATATATAGGGTTTGAATTGATATCAAGTGCGTGTTCAGAAGACTGGTGATTTAGAGCATAGGTCTTCAACCCTGCTCCTGGAGGCCCACTGTCCTGCAGAGTTTTACTCCAACCCTAATCAAACACACCTGAACCACATTCAGTCTGTGATTTCAAGTGATCCTGAAGAGTTTGACTAGCTGGTTCAGGTGTGTTTGATTAGGGTTGGAGTAAAACTCTGCAGGACAGTGGGCCTCCAGGAGCAGGGTTGAAGACCTCTGATTTAGAGCACTACCATGTGTGAGTATTCTGGGATATGGAGTCCGGAGTCCATGTTTGAAGTCTGAGGTGCATGCTGGGAATTGTAGTCCTCTGACCTCACAGAGCCATCCGGGAGCGCTGCTTTTCTCTGGCCTATCCCTGGGACGAGAACCAATTCTGGATGATTATCATTTAACTTGTCTTGTGCTGAAATCCAACACTGTTCTTCTGGACCATATCCCTCCCAGGGATAAGATACTCCAGCTTGACATGCTTCCGATGTGAGTTCAATATGGACTTGACCAAGTATGCTGGCTGTCCTTCGATGTCTAGGGGAGATTGGGAGGGAGACATGAAATGAGGGAGCTAGACAACTGTGGCGAGGAAGTTCAAGTCTGTAGGAGACTTCACGGATTCGTTTAAGAATCTTGAAGGGCCCTATATATCTGGGAATGGGTTTCTTACAAGTATCAGGTTGTCCTGGATCTCTTGTGGCCAGCCATACTCCATCTCCAGGTTGGTATTGAGGGATGTTTTTCCAGACAGAATCTGTTGGGTTATCACTCCATGACAGTAATGGAGGCTGGTATCCAAGAACACAACAGGGAAGGAACTGGGACCAGTCTCCTGGGTTGGTAAAAGAGAATGTGCGAAGGAACCGTCCGATTTCTTGGTTTGCCAGTTCTGGCCTTTAGTTTGGGGGAGGTATCCTGACCTTAGACTCATTGTTTCCCCCTTCCTACACACGAGAAGTAAACTGTGGTCCTCTTTCACTCACGATATCCGCGGATATCCCAAAATACCTGAACACATGATTAAATAACAGTTCTGCAGTGGCAAAAGCAGAAGGCAGGTTAGGTAGAGGAATCAGACGTAAGGACTTCAAGAATCTGTCTATAACGACCAAAATAGTCATGTTACCACTGGATTCTGGTAGATCCGTGAGGAAATCAGTGGCTTTGTGGGACCGGGGACACTGAGGTTTGGGAAGAGACAGTAGGCAGAGATCCTGGTACTTTAGATCGTGCACAGATGGAGCATGACAACACAACACGCTGAATATCGGTTAGCGGGTTATTCCACCTGTACTTTCCTCTCAGTATGTGTGTTGAGTGCTTGGATGGCCAGTGTCAATGACTCTGTCACGTAAATGAAAAGTATGGAAGAGTTCGTTAGGAGGACAGGAGGCAGGTATTTGGTTTTGTGGGAAGTTTGATATTTCTTGATCCAGTTCCCAGTTTCTACTCTGCAGGCAGAGGGAAGAATAGACTCTTCACTGTTGGTATGGATGCCAGATAAAGCATCGGTATTCTTTGATCCTGGACGAAATGACAATGTGAAATGAAACCGATTGAAGAAAAGGGACCAATGGGCTTGTCTGGGGTTCAGGTGTTTAGCAGAGTGAAGATATTCTTGGTTCTTGTGGTGATTGTAAAAGGTGAAAGGATGCTCTGCCCCCTCGAGCCAATGTCGCCGTTTCTACAGAGCCAGTTTGGCTGCCAACAGTTCCCAGTTTCCAAAATCATTGTTACGCTCGTCTGGTGAAAGTTTCCTGGGAAAAAAAGCTACTGGATGAATTTGAGGTTTTTCTCCAAAACTCTGGGAAAGAATGGCGCCAACTCTACCTCAGAAGCATCTATCTCTACAACAAAGGGCTTGGAAGGATCAGGGTGTTTAAGAATGGGAGCCGTAGTGAATGCAGCTTTTAACTGAGTAATAGCTTGATCAGCACTGGAACTCCAGGATAGACGCTTTGATCCCCCTTTGAGCAAAGATGTGAGAGGATGAGCTTTGGAACTAAAGCCCCGTATGAATCTTGGTAAAAATGGGCAATTCCTAGGAATCTCTGTAGGTCTTTGCAGTTTTGAGGTGTAGGCCAGTCAACTACAGTGGGTACTTTGGATTGATCCATTGACACCCCCTCTGGACTGATGATGCATCCTAAGAAGGATATGATGTGTTGATGAAATTCACATTTCTCCCCGTTCACATATAGCTTATGTTGCGAGAGGCGCTGGAGGACTTGATCAACATGGGTCGTAAAGGAGGGTGAATACACTAGCATATCGTCTATGAAGGCAATCACAAATTGTCTTAAGTAATCTCATAGGACATCACTGATGAGACACTGGAAAACAGAGGCGGCGCTAGAGATCCCATATGGCATAACACAGCTCTCACAGTGGCCAGATGTGGTACTGAAGGCCGTCTTCCATTCATCTCCTTCACGTATGTTGAAAACTGTGCATTACGGAGCTGTTCTAGGGCAGCAGGCACTGACGGATGCCTGTATTTGACCACACATTGGTTCAAGCCCTGATAATCACTCCCTTTTTTTAACAACAAAAAAGAAACCAGCCGATGTGATGTTGCAGGTCTGAGGTACCCTTGTTGTAACGCCTCCTGTACATATTCTTCCATAGCTTTTTGTTCAGTTAAGGGAAGTGGGTAGACTTTGGTGTGTGTGTGGGGGGGGGGGGGGGGGGGGGGGTCCAGGAAACAGGAGGCAGGCCCTCACTTTGGTTTTACTGAAAGCCTCTCTCATGTCTCGATGATTATCAGGGCTCTTCACGGTGGCGCTACCTATGGTCAGCTCTGGAAACAGAAGTGATAGACCAGTGGGTGAGTTGTTTGTCTGACCAGGACAGCGCCGGGTTGTGAAGTTTCATCCAAGGAAGGCCCAGAATTTTGGTATGTTTGGGAGACTTGGTTATCAGCAGAGAAATGTATTCTTGATGAAGACCTCCTACTTGGAGGAGAAGTGGTAAGGTGCGGTGAGGCTTGGATCTTTGGTTTGGCTTGGTTTCCTGCAGCTCCTGAGTCGATTGTTGCTGTGATTTGAAAGAACAATCCCGAGTGTTATAGAGTTATAGGTGATGTGAATGCATTTCCATTAAGAGACTGGGACAGACTCACCGTTTGAGAGCGTGAAACTGGATTTCCTCTCATAGAAGGACCAGTGGGAGGACGTAGGGAACACTGTCGGAGGCGATGGCTCGACCCAAATGCACGGGCTCCACTGACATAACGGGGTTTGGACACGTCACTCGCACATTAGACGAAGGTCGATTCAGAATTAATAGGTTTAGACGGATGGCAAGATCTCTGAGTGAGTTTACCTCAGTAAGCTGAGCGAGTGGATCTCTGAGCTGAGTGAGTGAGTGGAGGCAGGGCTAATTTGCATATTCATAGAACCGCATATACTAAATGAGGCAAGGGTGTCGAGTTACATTCAAGCTATTTTAAGGCTCACAGGAAAAAATGTTTAAATATGTCATTTTGGTGATCAAAGATGAGTTTTAAGGGATACAATTATTGACTACAGGAAGACTTTAAGGGTTACCAGATCCAACTTTTGATTTTAATGTATTAGTAACTGTTGAAATAAACATCAACTAAGATTAAGAATTGCTTTAGAAGTATTTTTCTGCTTTAGAACCTTATTAGTAACCAAAATAGTATTCAAATAAAAGATTCAATTAATTCATAGACATAATGAAGATTCAAAGAATCAACATACTATAAGAAGGTGGATGGTGTTTGATTATATTGATCAAGTATTTGGTTTCTGATGGTGTTCAGCTGAAAACATTTTTTCTTGCAATTGTATTAATCTCTTCAGGTTCAACTCATCCAACGACTAAAGCGAATGGAAGAATAACAGCCAAACCTGCACCCAGTGTACAGACAAAGCTGACCACGACCACAACTCCACCGACAACAACTACAACACCAACACTGACAACACCAACACCAACACCGACAACACCAACACCAACACCCACAACAACAACAACAACACCAACACCCACAACAACAACAACAACAACAACCACCACCACCACCACAACAACAACCACCACCACAACACCAACACCAACACCACTTTCAACAACACCCGCCACACCGCCACCAACCAGCACTGAAGAACCACTGACTGGGTCAGAATCACACAAGATGCTTGTAACCGACGCTGTGACGGCCGCACCCGTTGCCAGGACAACCACACCCGTTGCCACGACAACCGCACCCGTTGCCACGACAACTACACCCGTTGCCACGACAACCACCACCACCACTACACAGTCCACCACTACAATCACAACAACAGCTAAAAGCACCAGCACTAAAGCGCCGCGGCCTCCGGTCAAACCCAACAGAGTCCGAAAACCCGGCAAACCTTCCAGACCAGAACCACATCCGGTGAAGCCCGTCAGAGCGACCGCCAGCCCGACAACCACCGGCACACACACACCAGCGACTACTACAACCACCACAAGAGCTACAACCACCACTTCAACACCCACCACAACTACAACTACAATAACAACTACAATAACAACAACTACAACAACTCTAACTACACCCGCAGCTCCGCCCGCTGAGCCCGAGACTGAGAGCGAGTCGAGGCGCCGGGGCTTCGGTTCTCCTGCCGGCGGCCCGGTTCCGGTGAAGCCCAAGGTGTCTCGGGTGATGTGGAAGAACAGCCTGGTGGCCATCGTGGTGCTCACGCTCCTCTTCCTCGTGCTCATCCTCGCTATGGTGGCCCGGAAAGCCATGGAGTCCTTCGACAGGCGGCACTACACACGCCTGGAGCTCAACGACCTGCACTACGAGGTGTAACACCACGGACAATCTGTTCCAGAGGAGCGTGCTTCCTCACGGGGAGAAAAGCTTTGTATTTTGATATATTTAGGCTGTTTTGGTTTCCACGGTTCAAGGAGAGAAATAAAAAGCAATACACTGAACTCAGGTCGCCTCAAATGATGACGTGAAGGCTGAGATCTTGAACAGCTTCGCCACTGTAAGATGTTTCTTTCTTTCTTTCTTTCTCACCAAGCGTTTCTCAGTACGAGTGTCAGCAAACGTCATTAACATGTTCTCCTGTAAGAAGCACTTCACGGGTCTGAGAGCGACTGTGTTTCACTGCGCACTAGTGTAGTCGTGCACTTGTTAGTGTGTCACATGACTGCTGGAGAGATTCCCTCACGCACTTCATGTTTCAGTGGAAGTGAACCAGTGTTTGTTTGTAATTCACTGCATCTTTCTCTACGATCGTCCAGGCGGTGGCAGAGGCCAATCGTTTATTTCACAGCATGATTCACTGAAATCTGTCCAGTTCACTCTTAAGTTCACTTTTAATCTTATTCTGCTTCGGTATTTTCTAATCTGTTAGTGTATGTTGGTGGTAAATTTTTTGGTGAGTCTTGGCTTTTACAGACACCTTGAGATTAATGTGACTGTTTTGTTTCTCTTGCAAGAAATAAAAAGGAGTCTTTTTCAATATCTACAAGGTTTCTTATTATGTTTCATCTGCACGAGTTACAGTAAACAACGACAGACAATAATGTTTCAAAAGCTCATTTAAAATCTGATCCAAACTAAATCAGAGTTTTTACTGGCCATTGTTGACGATATATAGAGAGCACAGATGTACATGTTTTTTTTTTGTTGAAGAAATTAAAACTTTTAATCATCAAGGACGCATTAAATTGATCGAAAGTGACAGTAAAGACACAGATACCCAGATAGCACACATACCCAGGCCTCATCTGGGCCAACCGTGGCATATATGGCTCAGTTCTGGTGGCACACAAAGGTCACATGGGCCACATCTGGCCCACACACCTCAAGCTGGTCTTAGTGTGAGTTGAAGGATCATGTGACACTGAAGACTGGAGTAATGATGCTGAAAACTCAGCTTTGATCTCAGGAATAAATTACACTTTACTACATATTCACATAGAAAACTAAAATAGAATATCCAGCTTCGCTATAGATAAAGCTATTGGCAAGATAAACAAACCCTTTGCATTACAGTTACATTAATTTACATTATATTACAGATACACATTATAGGCTACAGCTAACAGAAGTACATTCTAGAACATTATGCTAACATTCTCATTAAAATATGAATGAATGTTCAAAACAGTTTTGATGGTTATTCGAACGTTACAGAAACGTTAAGGGAACAACATTGTATCATTCTTCAAACATTATGCGAACGCTACTTTTGAATGTTCTCTGAACGTTCTGAAACCAGGAGCAACATTTAAAACACAAAAAACGTTCCATGATCGATAAATAATGTTTTTTTGTACGAACGTTGAGTACATTAGGCTATTAAATAACAGATAACTTTGAACGAACGTTCTATTAATGTTACTGGAAGAATGTTTGTTCGTAACTTTGAGAGAACCTTGAAAGAACGTTCCCTGTTCGCTGGGATGGTATAATATGTACAAATGTAGTATAATATCCCTACAAGTGATATTAACAAATCCCGAAAAAAAATCCTTAGACTGAGAGAGAGTCTTAAAAGTGCAATATTCGGTGATTTTGGAGAATAAATGAGAGACAATGACCAATAGGTGAGTATTAATGAAGTGTAATTCATTGATGCCGTTGCTTTGTGTTGTTTTGTGTTTCGGGCCGCAGCACGAACCACTGCGTGAAAAAGTAGTCCCATTGGAATGCGCTTCACTGCCTTTATCCGCGCGTCCACGACGCTCGCGACGCTCCACGTCCCACATTAAACAGTGTGTTCTGCGTCTCCGCCGCACTATGATCCGATATAGAGAAAGAGAGTGTCTTGAATGAGATGAAACACAACAATAGCGAGTGAGTGAGTGAGTGAGTGTGACGGAGCACTGGGATCGGGAGAGCCGGCGGAAGGGTTTGGAAGCGTCCGGGCATTTTCCCTGCGAGCGGAAGGAGACGCACGGACTCACTGAAACACTGAAACAATCAAATCGATGAAAAACCGCAACGGAGAATCAACGCGAAGAATCCGAATCCCAGACACACGCAGCCGGAGCGATGCGAGCGAAGCGGCGCGGCTGAGCGTTGAAGATGTGTGCCGCACTACAGAGTCTCTTACTGTGTACTTTGTGTTTGCAGATACGGGGTGAGTTTCATTTACGGCGCTCGATTTGTTCACGAATCGCGTTGATCTAATGATTCTCTGGATCGAATCTCTGTAAATACACTCGCGCGCGCGCGTATGTGTGTGTGAATCAATCTTGTTGTTTCGTGAAGCGTGAATCAGTGCCGTTGTTTAGTGTGTAGATGCTGATCTTTATCGTTGGAGCTGTAGAATGTGTAACGTGTTTGTTTTTGTTGTTTGTGCTCGTGTTCTTGTTGTGAGAACCGCGGCCGTGTGAATCTTTCACTCGTTCAGAATCAAACTCGCTCGTTTTCAGATGCAGCAACAAAAACCCTCGAATATATCAATGATGTATCGTCCTTTCCGTGGCCTGTTAGCGAGTTTTGTGTGAAAGCAGCTCTTCTCCTTCAGTTTGTGAAGTTACACACTCAAACTGCAGCTGAGTTCGATTCTTTCGAGGGTTTGTGTTCGGTTCGCTCTTGTGTGTGTGTGTGATTCACTCTTAAAAATAAAGGATCTTCTTTGATGCTGATGGTTCCAAGAAGAACCTTTAACATCTTTTCGTTGCACAAAAGATTCTATAGTGAGGTAAAAGGGATTTGGGTTTATTAAAACAATCTTCACAGTAAGAAAAAAAATGTTATTTGTGAGAAATGGGCATTGAAAACCCAAAATGGTTCTTCTGAGGTGAAAAGAGAAACACGTTTTTTGGCCATGAAGTGAGTTGCTAGTGTTGGTAAACAGTGTTGTGTGTAACAGCTGTTCAGTGGGACAAACTAAACCAGCTATAAGAATCTCAGAAAAAGTGTGTAAAAGATCAGCTGAAAGATTGACGTGATCCAAGGCCAAATAAGTATCCAGAAATCTCCATATTCCCAGTTTCTGCTCTGGCACGGGCTTCAGTCACTTATGCGAGTTTCTAAATATTTGAGAAAGGAAATTCCCCGTGTTAGGAAAACAGGCTGGAGGTCGAGCCGGTGTTTTTGTGGTCGATGTGTCAAATTGAGGTTTGATTTTCTGCCAGATCCCTGTGGAGTCGCCACTACTAGTTTTACACTCGCAGGTGATGGAGGATTATTGTGTGGAGTTCCTGTACATGTCATGCTGAGATTATGCGAAGTGGTTCCGCTAATATTCCACAATATTATTGATCTGATGACAGCATTATATGAGAACTGAGCTGGACGATGACATCACGGATATATATAAACTAAATTAACAACTTTTTTACAATAGAAATGAACATCACTGAACTTACTCAAGCTGGACTGTGACGCTATTTTCTTCTAGACACAAACTTTGTTGCATTATTGTCCTGTTTCCTGAAAGAATCTGTTGTAAAAAGCGCTAGACTAGCCTATATAAATAAAGGTGCCTTGAAATCATCTTAAAGGTACACTATGTAAGATTTTTGGATTAAAATGTCATATGTTGAACAATGTTATATATTTCGTTGACTAGTGTACTTAAATTATCCCAAATATTTCTAAGAATGTTTAAATCCAGAGAAATAATCAGTTTCAACCAGGACATGGCGCCTATCAATGACATCACACCCGCGTTTCCCTCGGTTTCTGGTTTTATTTGATAGAAACCATGGAAACACCAAAATGCTTTAATATATTACGTGTTTTATGAGGCCGCAACTGTTTGGATGCATTCATCGACAGAAAGCTAGTCATTGTTATACAGCTCAGTACGATCTGTGAGTCGCGCTCGTCTCTCGTTAGCGATCGCTCCAGCGGCTCGTTACGCTCCAGCGGCTTTAGTTAATAAATATTTAATACATCACCGGTCATCCATGATCATGATTTCTGGCCGAGTCCGTGGTGTTTTCCAGCGGCTGTAGAGGCGAGATCAGTGTCATCAGGATACGCCTGTGAATAAGCGACCTCTAGTGGTGGAAAGTTACACAGTGTGCCTTTAATATCTTCAGTCATTTTGCTTCTCAGTAAATGCATCTTGATTTAAAGAGGACATGTCATGAAAATCTGAGTTTCTCCGTGTGTCAGTGCTGTAATCGTCCGCTTCTACCGACACAGAAAACGTGAAAAGTGAAACCCAGTAACTGTGTTCTGGTGAGCCTTTCTCTGTCAGAAAATAAGCCGATCAGATTTCGCTCTCCTTCTGACGTATGAAGAGGATCTTATTATAATATTACCGGCCCTTAATCTGCACGTTTACACACACCAGCGCCAACAGAGACCAGTTCTAACGCACTGATGAAGATCCAGCAGAGCCTGAAGCTGTTCTGTGGTTGAGCACAGACGAGCACTGAACACTATTGACCAGAACATGTCACCGCTGTCTTATAAAGACCTCAGGAACTGTGGACACTTGTGGAGGAGTGAAACATGATGATGAGATGATCAGTGTAACTCCACAACAACTACAGAAATGTCTCCACTAACATTCAGAAGCTCTTCCTGAGTCTCTCCGTAAGGCTGCACTCGCTACTGGTTATACTGGGATTCTGGATGAGTGAGATTGGCCTGTTCTGTTATTGCCGGAGTTTCTGAAGCTCGTGTAAAGACTCCGCCCTCTTCTGAACGGAGGCGGAGCTAAAGCTCATTTGCATTTAAAGGGACACACACAAAAGCGGCGTGTTTTTGCTCAGACTCAGAGGGGCAAATTTGACCAGCTATAATAAATGATCTGGTATTTTGAGCTGAAATGTCACACACACATTCTGGAGACGCCAGAGATTTACATTACATCTGTGTGAAGAGGGGCATAGTGTGTCACCTTGAAGAATGTGTAGTGTTGGAAAACAAGACCGATTTGATTCTTTTCACACCTGAATATGTTTTTAGAATTGTGTTGTTTGACCTCTGACCCTTCTCTCTCTCTCAGGCCTGCCGCTGCTCCTGTACGCTAACCGGCGTGACCTGCGTTTGGTGGACGCGGCTCACGGGCGAGCGAACGCTACGGTGGTGATGGGCGGTCTCGAGGACGCGGCGGCGCTGGATTACGTGTTCGCGCAGGATCTGATCTACTGGAGCGACGTGAGCGAGGAGTCCATCAAACGCACGCGCTTCAATGGCTCGACGCCTAGCGGCGCTCCCTCCACCGTCGTGTCCAACCTAGCCTCTCCCGACGGCCTGGCCTGCGACTGGATCGGGAACAAGCTCTACTGGACCGACTCCGAGACCAACCGGGTCGAGGTGTCGGAGCTGGACGGCGCGCACCGGAAGGTGTTGTTCTGGCAGGATCTGGACCAGCCGAGGGCCATCGCTCTGGATCCGGCACGCGGGTGAGTCAGGGCTAGCGGCCCGCGGGTGAGTCAGGGCTAGAGGCTAGCGGGTGAGTCGGGGCTAGCGGCACGCGGGTGAGTCAGGGCTAGCGGCCCGCGGGTGAGTCGGGGCTAGCGGCCCGCGGGTGAGTCAGGGCTAGCGGCCCGCGGGTGAGTCAGGGCTAGCGGCCCGCGGGTGAGTCAGGGCTAGAGGCTAGCGGGTGAGTCGGGGCTAGCGGCACGCAGGTGAGTGGGGGCTAGCGGCCCGCGGGTGAGTGGGGGCTAGCGGCCCGCGGGTGAGTCAGGGCTAGAGGCTTGCGGGTGAGTCAGGGCTAGAGGCTTGCGGGTGAGTCGGGGCTAGCGGCACGCGGGTGAGTCAGGGCTAGAGGCTTGCGGGTGAGTCGGGGCTAGCGGCACGCGGGTGAGTCAGGGCTAGAGGCTTGCGGGTGAGTCGGGGCTAGCGGCACGCGGGTGAGTCGGGGCTAGCGGCACGCGGGTGAGTCGGGGCTAGCGGCACGCGGGTGAGTCGGGGCTAGCGGCCCGTGGGTGAGTGGGGGCTAGCGGCCCGCGGGTGAGTCGGGGCTAGCGGCACGCGGGTGAGTCAGGGCTAGCGGCCCGCGGGTGAGTCGGGGCTAGAGGCTTGCGGGTGAGTCGGGGCTAGCGGCCCGCGGGTGAGTCAGGGCTAGCGGCCCGCGGGTGAGTCAGGGCTAGCGGCCCGCGGGTGAGTCAGGGCTAGAGGCTAGCGGGTGAGTCGGGGCTAGCGGCACGCAGGTGAGTGGGGGCTAGCGGCCCGCGGGTGAGTGGGGGCTAGCGGCCCGCGGGTGAGTCGGGGCTAGAGGCTTGCGGGTGAGTCGGGGCTAGCGGCACGCGGGTGAGTCGGGGCTAGCGGCACGCGGGTGAGTCGGGGCTAGCGGCACGCGGGTGAGTCGGGGCTAGCGGCACGCGGGTGAGTCGGGGCTAGCGGCACGCGGGTGAGTCGGGGCTAGCGGCCCGCGGGTGAGTCGGGGCTAGCGGCACGCGGGTGAGTCGGGGGCCGGGGCTAGCGGCCCGCGGGTGAGTCGGGGGCCGGGGCTAGCGGCCCGCGGGTGAGTGGGGGCTAGCGGTACGCGGGTGAGTCAGGGCTAGCGGCCCGCGAGTGAGTGGGGGCTAGCGGTACGCGGGTGAGTCAGGGCTAGCGGCCCGCGGGTGAGTGGGGGCTAGCGGTACGCGGGTGAGTGGGGGCTAGCGGCCCGCGGGTGAGTCAGGGCTAGCGGCCCGCGGGTGAGTCAGGGCTAGCGGCACGCGGGTGAGTCAGGGCTAGCGGCACGCGGGTGAGTCAGGGCTAGCGGCACGCGGGTGAGTCGGGGGCCGGGGCTAGCGGCCCGCGGGTGAGTGGGGGCTAGCGGCCCGCGGGTGAGTCGGGGCTAGCGGCCCGCGGGTGAGTCGGGGCTAGAGGCTCGCGGGTGAGTCGGGGCTAGCGGCCCGCGGGTGAGTCGGGGCTAGAGGCCCGCGGGTGAGTCGGGGCTAGAGGCTCGCGGGTGAGTCGGGGCTAGCGGCCCGCGGGTGAGTGGGGGCTAGAGGCTCGCGGGTGAGTCGGGGCTAGCGGCCCGCGGGTGAGTCGGGGCTAGAGGCTCGCGG
Source organism: Squalius cephalus (assembly GCF_949319135.1). Classification (NCBI taxonomy): domain Eukaryota; kingdom Metazoa; phylum Chordata; class Actinopteri; order Cypriniformes; family Leuciscidae; genus Squalius; species Squalius cephalus. Next base: position 55,593,871 of record NC_137125.1, on the reverse strand, counting down.
GTGAGTCGGGGCTAGCGGCCCGCGGGTGAGTGGGGGCTAGAGGCTCGCGGGTGAGTCGGGGCTAGCGGCCCGCGGGTGAGTCGGGGCTAGAGGCTCGCGGGTGAGTCGGGGCTAGAGGCTCGCGGGTGAGTCAGGGCTAGCGGCCCGTGAGTGAGTGGGGGCTAGCGGCCCGTGAGTGAGTGGGGGCTAGCGGCCCGTGAGTGAGTGGGGGCTAGCGGCCCGTGAGTGAGTGGGGGCTAGCGGCCCGTGAGTGAGTGGGGGCTAGCGGCCCGTGAGTGAGTGGGGGCTAGCGGCCCGCGGGTGAGTCAGTCAGGGCTAGCGGCCCGCGGATGAGTCAGTCAGGGCTAGCGGCCCGCGGGTGAGTGGGGGCTAGCGGCCCGCGGGTGAGTGGGGGCTAGCGGCCCGCGGGTGAGTCAGTCAGGGCTAGCGGCCCGCGAGTGAGTGGGGGCTAGCGGCCCGCGAGTGAGTGGGGGCTAGCGGCCCGCGGGTGAGTCAGGGCTAGCGGCATCACTAGTGACATCACTAAACCTAAAATGTACATAAGCCCCGCCCCCAGGAACACGCAGTGCATGTTGAGAAGAGGAAGAGTTGTTGTAGTCGAGCACATTTGTGAGTTCAAGCTCAAGCTGTCGCATCCGTGTTTTCACATGCAATAGAGTTCGTAACACAAATGCACTCTCTAGGCATCTTCAGTTCCCACACGAGCCATTTATAGATTATCATGTATGACTAGAAGATAGATAACTCCACACTAGATACATAAACTCATCAACTAACCATTCAGAAACGTCCTGTTGCTCTACACTTCTTCTTGAGTCTCTCCATCTTTGTCCGACTCCAGTTTAAACATAAAAGGCAGAACAGTTTCTGACATTTTAGTGCTTGTCTGTGTTAGGTAATCGGAGCTGCTAACACACACACACACACACACACACACACACACACACACACACACACACACACACACACACTTCATCAGACACACAAACAAACACACACATCATCACACACATCATCACACACACACACACACACACACACACACACACACACACACACACTTCATCAGACACACAAACAAACACACACAAACACACACATCATCACACACACACACACACACACTTCATCACACACATACACACACACACACACACACACACACATCACACACACACACACACACACTTCATCAGACACACAAACAAACACACACACACACACACACACACACACACACACTTCATCAGACACACAAACAAACACACACAAACACACACATCACACACACACACACACACACACACACACACACACACACACACACTTCATCACACACATACACACACACACATCACACACACACACACACACTTCATCAGACACACAAACAAACACACACAAACACACACAAACACACACACACACACACACACACACAAGCTCTTGAAGCTCCGCCCTCTGTGCCGGGAGCAGCAGCTCATTTGCATTTAAAAGGACAGACACAAAACGACACGTTTTTGCTCACCCTCAAAAAGTGACAATTTTAATTTAGAGTAAAAAGTATCTGTGGTATTTAGAGCTAAACCTTCACACACACACACACACACACACACACACACACACACACACACACACACACACACACACACTCTGGACATCAGAGACTTATTTCACATCTTGTGAAAGGGGCATTATAGGCAAGGCAAGTTTATTTATATAGCACATTTCATACACAATGGCAATTCAAAGTGCTTTACATAGAAGAAATTAAAACAATAAAAATAAATAAGAATAATTAAAACAGTTTAGAAAAATAAAATAAAATAAAGTACCTGAATTTTATCTCTAATCATTTCGGATAGCTGTATGCTATGCTACGATGTAAGCTAATAAAAAAAAACACTAAGAACGAGAAATGTTTAAATTCACAATCTTAACTTGGGTTATATACTAGAATATGAAACATAAGTTAAAAGACATTAATGGGCGTTATAAACGACTTCTATAGTGAAGTGGTTTTGTCTGATTTGTAAGCAGGCACTGAAGCGATTACCCATAAGCCCCTGTGCTCGGGTCCTCGGCTCGTCTCCAGTGCTCAGGAACGCCAGCAGAAGGAGGCGCTGGTGTCGGGAGCTCAGGCGTGCCGCGTCTTGTCCTCGGGATGTTTATGTTTTACAGGCCGCTAGTTACAGGCTAGGACTAGACGCGCTTCATGTTGTGAAGGTGTTCCGACGTCCCTGGACTCGCTCTGCTAACGTCCCACTCAGCGCAGGGCTAGCTCGGCTAGCGGATCAGATCAGCTGAGAGTCACTCTGTTAATCTCTTCTATACGACACTCATCATATCTCATCATATCTCATCATATCTCATCATAAACTCCCGTTCAAAGGTTTTGGATCTGTGTGATTTGCTCACCAAGGCTGCGTTTATTGGATTAAAAATACAAAAAAACACAGTAATATTGTGAAATATTATTATAATGTAAATCATCTGTTTTCTATGTGAATATATAGTAAAGTGTAATTTATTCCTGTGATCAAAGCTGAATGTTCAGCATCATTACTCCAGTCTTCAGTGTCACATGACCCTTCAGAAATCACTCTAATATGAGGATCTGATGATCAAGAAACATTTATGATTATTATCAGTGTTGGAAACATTTTAACACTTTTATTTCAGGATTCTTTGATGAATAGAGAGTTCAAAAGAACAGCATTTATCTGAAATAAAAAGCTTTTGTAACATTAAACGCTACGGTTCAACAGTTTGGGGTCAGAAAGATTTTTTTGGGGGGGGAAATAAATTAAATCAATCAACTTTAATTTAAAATGAATCAAAAGTGACAGTAAAGACATTTATAATGTTCCAAGAGATTCTATTTCAGATAATGCTGTTCTTCTGAACTCTCTATTGATCAAAGAATCCTGAAATAAAAGTGTTAAAATGTTTCCAACACTGATAATAATCATACATGTCCCAGAGTGATGCTGTACTGTCGCTCTCCTTCAGGCCGGGAGGTGAACGAGTGTGTGTGAACGAGTGTGTGTGAACGAGTGTGTGTGAACGAGTGTGTGTGAACGAGTGTGTGTGAACGAGTGTGTGTGACCTGGTGATGTCACAGGTGTGATCGAGTCTCAGTGCAGCTGAGTCTGTGTAACCCGACCAGCTGGTTTTATCAGGAGGCATGATGGGTAATCCCGAGCTTGACCAACACAGGTGCTTTAGTTCTAGCCTGAGGTCGAGGAGGTCAGAGGTCGAGGAGGTCAGAGGTCGAGGGAGTGGGTTTGTGCCGGTTTGACCTGGAAAGACTAAACACTGGCGCGCCTGAAGCGATGACTTCACTGACGAGCACCTGTCAATCATCAGGTCATGTGATCCTTCAGATTTGTGTGCGTTGAAATGCCCGATCGCCCGATGGCTCGTATTGCAGAGAGAGATTGTGAGTTACCCAGCATGCAGTGCGTCCGCAGATTCGTCATGCTCCTGAAGTCACAGATGTAGCGTGTGTTTGTTCCTGTTGTGTGGTGAGGTGTGTGTGTGTGTTTGTTCCTGTTGTGTGGTGAGGTATGTGTGTGTGTGTTTGTTCCTGTTGTGTGGTGAGGTGTGTGTGTGTGTTTGTTCACGATGATCGAACATCTCTCGAGTCGCACACTGTATAGTTTAACCAATAATCTAAGAGTTAAAAACATCAATGATTATAAACAGTGGTCTAACTTTGTTTTAAGTGGGTGGGACAGGAGTGTGTGTGTGTGTGTGTGTGTGTGTGTGTGTGTGTGTGTGTGTGTGTGTGTGTGCAGGTTCATGTACTGGACGGACTGGGGTGAGGTGCTGAATATAAACGTGTGTGTGTGTGTGTGTGTGTGTGCAGGTTCATGTACTGGACGGACTGGGGTGAGGTGCTGAATATAAACGTGTGTGTGTGTGTGTGTGTGTGTGCAGGTTCATGTACTGGACAGACTGGGGTGAGGTGCTGAATATAAACGTGTGTGTGTGTGTGTGTGTGCAGGTTCATGTACTGGACGGACTGGGGTGAGGTGCCGAAGATCGAGCGCGCTGGGATGGACGGGACGCTCCGCTCTGTGATCGTCGACTCGGAGATCTACTGGCCCAACGGCCTCACGCTCGACTACACACACACTCAGCAGAAGCTCTACTGGGCCGACGCCAAGTTCAACTTCATCCACCGGTGCAACCTGGACGGGTCCGGCAGGTGCCACACACACACTCACACATACACATGCGCGCACACACACACACACACAAACACATACACCCACACATACTCACACATACACACACTCACTCACACATACACATGATGCGCACACTCACACATACACATGCGCACACACACACACACACACACACACACACACTCACACATACACAAGCACACACACACACACGCACACACTCACACATACACACACACACACACACACACACACACACACACTCACACATACACACGCACACACTCACACATACACACGCACACATACTCACACATACACACACTCACTCACACATACACGCACACACACACACGCACACATACACACACACACACACACTCACACATACACATGCACACTCACACATACACACACTCACACACTCACGCACACACACACACACACACACACAATGTGCAGTTTTATTCTAAGTCCACAGGCTCAGGCTAGCATCTGAGGGCAGCGGCAGACACTGAGAGACACTGAGACACTGAGAGACACTGAGACACTGGGACACTGAGACACTGAGAGACACTGAGACACTGGGACACTGAGAGACACTGAGACACTGAGACACTGGGACACTGGGACACTGAGAGACTGGGACACTGGGACACTGAGAGACACTGAGACACTGGGACACTGAGAGACACTGGGACACTGAGACACTGAGACACTGGGACACTGAGACACTGAGACACTGAGAGACACTGGGACACTGGGACACTGAGAGACACTGAGACACTGAGAGACTGGGACACTGGGACACTGAGAGACACTGAGACACTGGGACACTGAGAGACACTGGGACACTGAGACACTGAGACACTGGGACACTGAGACACTGAGACACTGAGAGACACTGGGACACTGGGACACTGAGAGACACTGGGACACTGAGAGACTGGGACACTGGGACACTGAGAGACACTGAGACACTGGGACACTGAGAGACACTGGGACACTGAGACACTGAGACACTGGGACACTGAGACACTGAGACACTGAGAGACACTGGGACACTGGGACACTGAGAGACACTGGGACACTGAGACACTGAGACACTGAGAGACACTGGGACACTGAGACACTGAGACACTGGGACACTGAGACACTGAGACACTGAGAGACACTGGGACACTGGGACACTGAGACACTGAGACACTGGGACACTGAGAGACACTGAGACACTGGGACACTGAGACACTGAGAGACACTGAGACACTGGGACACTGAGAGACACTGAGACACTGGGACACTGAGACACTGAGACACTGAGAGACACTGGGACACTGGGACACTGAGAGACACTGGGACACTGAGACACTGAGAGACACTGAGACACTGGGACACTGAGAGACACTGGGACACTGGGACACTGAGACACTGGGACACTGGGACACTGAGAGACACTGAGAGACACTGGGACACTGGGACACTGAGACACTGGGACACTGGGACACTGAGAGACACTGAGACACTGGGACACTGAGACACTGAGAGACACTGAGACACTGGGACACTGAGAGACACTGAGACACTGGGACACTGAGACACTGAGACACTGAGAGACACTGGGACACTGGGACACTGAGAGACACTGGGACACTGAGACACTGAGAGACACTGAGACACTGGGACACTGAGAGACACTGGGACACTGGGACACTGAGACACTGGGACACTGGGACACTGAGAGACACTGAGACACTGGGACACTGAGACACTGAGAGACACTGAGACACTGAGACACTGAGACACTGGGACACTGAGACACTGGGACACTGGGACACTGAGAGACACTGGGACACTGAGACACTGAGACACTGGGACACTGAGACACTGAGACACTGAGAGACACTGGGACACTGAGACACTGAGAGACACTGAGACACTGGGACACTGAGAGACACTGGGACACTGGGACACTGAGACACTGGGACACTGGGACACTGAGAGACACTGAGACACTGGGACACTGAGACACTGAGAGACACTGAGACACTGGGACACTGAGAGACACTGAGACACTGGGACACTGAGACACTGAGACACTGAGAGACACTGGGACACTGGGACACTGAGAGACACTGGGACACTGAGACACTGAGAGACACTGAGACACTGGGACACTGAGAGACACTGGGACACTGGGACACTGAGACACTGGGACACTGGGACACTGAGAGACACTGAGACACTGGGACACTGAGACACTGAGAGACACTGAGACACTGGGACACTGAGAGACACTGAGACACTGGGACACTGAGACACTGAGACACTGAGAGACACTGGGACACTGGGACACTGAGAGACACTGGGACACTGAGACACTGGGACACTGAGAGACACTGGGACACTGGGACACTGAGAGACACTGGGACACTGGGACACTGGGACACTGAGAGACACTGGGACACTGGGACACTGGGACACTGAGAGACACTGGGACACTGAGACACTGGGACACTGAGACACTGAGAGACACTGAGACACTGGGACACTGAGAGACACTGGGACACTGAGACACTGGGACACTGAGACACTGAGACACTGAGAGACACTGGGACACTGAGAGACACTGGGACACTGAGACACTGGGACACTGAGAGACACTGGGACACTGAGACACTGGGACACTGAGAGACACTGGGACACTGAGACACTGGGACACTGGGACACTGAGAGACACTGGGACACTGAGACACTGGGACACTGAGAGACACTGG
>NC_137125.1:55571901-55579401 GCF_949319135.1 Squalius cephalus | reverse complement strand
TGCTAAAGTGTGTGCTGAAGCGTGTGCTGAAGCATGTGTCCCGTGTGCTAAAGTGTGTGCTGAAGCGTGTGCTGAAGGTTCAAGCGTGTCTGTCCCGTGTGCTGAAGCGTGTCTGTCCCGTGTGCTGAAGCGTGTTCTGAAGCGTGTGCTGAAGCGTGTGCTGAAGCTGAAGCGTGTCTGTCCCGTGTGCTGAAGCGTGTTCTGAAGCGTGTGCTGAAGCGTGTGCTGAAGCTGAAGCGTGTCTGTCCCGTCCCGTGTGATGAAGCGTGTGCTGAAGCACGTGTCCCGTGTGCTGAAGCGTGTCTGTCTCGTGTTCTGAAATGTGTGCTGAAGCTGAAGCGTGTCTGACTCTGTCCCATGTTCTGAAGCCTGTCCTGTGTTTCTGAAGCGTGTGCTGAAGCGTGTCTGTCCCGTGTTTCTGAAGCGTGTGTCTGTCCCGTGTGCTGAAGCGTGTCTGTCCCGTGTGCTGAGGCGTGTCTGTCCCGTGTGCTGAATCGTGTCTGTCCCGTGTGCTGAAGCGTCTGTCCCGTGTGCTGAAGCGTGTCTGTCCCGTGTGCTGTAGCGTGTCTGTCCCGTGTGCAGAAGCGTGTCTGTCCCGTGTGCTGAAGCGTGTCTGTCACTTGTTCTGAAGCGTGTCCCTTGTTTCTGAAGCGTGTGCTGAAGCGTGTCTGTCCCGAAGCGTGTCTGTCCCGTGTGCTGTAGCGTGTCTGTCACATGTTCTGAAGCGTGTCCCTTGTTTCTGAAGCGTGTGCTGAAGCTGAAGCGTGTCTGTCCCGTGTTCTGTAGCGTGTCTGTCCCGTGTGCTGAAGCCTGTCCTGTGTTTCTGAAGCGTGTGCTGAAGCGTGTCTGTCCCGTGTTTCTGAAGCGTGTGTCTGTCCCGTGTGCTGAAGCGTGTCTGTCCCGTGTGCTGAGGCGTGTCTGTCCCGTGTGCTGAATCGTGTCTGTCCCGTGTGCTGAAGCGTCTGTCCCGTGTGCTGAAGCGTGTCTGTCCCGTGTGCTGTAGCGTGTCTGTCCCGTGTGCAGAAGCGTGTCTGTCCCGTGTGCTGAAGCGTGTCTGTCACTTGTTCTGAAGCGTGTCCCTTGTTTCTGAAGCGTGTGCTGAAGCGTGTCTGTCCCGAAGCGTGTCTGTCCCGTGTGCTGTAGCGTGTCTGTCACATGTTCTGAAGCGTGTCCCTTGTTTCTGAAGCGTGTGCTGAAGCTGAAGTGTGTCTGTCCCGTGTTCTGTAGCGTGTCTGTCCCGTGTGCTGAAGCGTGTCTGTCCCGTGTGCTGAAGCGTGTCTGTCACTTGTTCTGAAGCGTGTCCCTTGTTTCTGAAGCGTGTGCTGAAGCGTGTCTGTCCCGTGTGCTGAAGCGTGTCTGTCCCGTGTGCTGAAGCGTGTCTGTCACTTGTTCTGAAGCGTGTCCCTTGTTTCTGAAGCGTGTGCTGAAGCGTGTCTGTCCCGAAGCGTGTCTGTCCCGTGTGCTGTAGCGTGTCTGTCACATGTTCTGAAGCATGACTGTCACTTGTTCTGAAGCGTGTCCCTTGTTTCTGAAGCGTGTGCTGAAGCTGAAGCGTGTCTGTCCCGTGTTCTGTAGCGTGTCTGTCCCGTGTGCTGAAGCGTGTCTGTCACATGTTCTGAAGCATGACTGTCACTTGTTCTGAAGCGTGTCCCTTGTTTCTGAAGCGTGTGCTGAAGCTGAAGCGTGTCTGTCCCGTGTTCTGTAGCGTGTCTGTCCCGTGTGCTGTAGCGTGTCTGTCACATGTTCTGAAGCATGACTGTCACTTGTTCTGAAGCGTGTCCCTTGTTTCTGAAGCGTGTGCTGAAGCTGAAGCGTGTCTGTCCCGTGTTCTGTAGCGTGTCTGTCCCGTGTGCTGAAGCGTGTCTGTCCCGTGTGCTGTAGCGTGTCTGTCCCGTGTGCTGAAGCGTGTCTGTCACTTGTTCTGAAGCATGTCTGTCACTTGTTCTGAAGCGTGTCCCTTGTTTCTGAAGCGTGTGCTGAAGCGTGTCTGTCCCGAAGCGTGTCTGTCCCGTGTGCTGTAGCGTGTCTGTCCCGAAGCGTGTCTGTCCCGTGTGCTGTAGCGTGTCTGTCCCGTGTGCTGAAGCGTGTCTGTCCCGAAGCGTGTCTGTCCCGTGTGCTGTAGCGTGTCTGTCACTTGTTCTGAAGCGTGTCTGTCCCGTGTGCTGAAACTGAAGCTTGTCTGTCCCGTGTGCTGAAGCGTGTCTGTCCCGTGTGCTGAAGCTGAAGCTTGTCTGTCCCGTGTGCTGAAGCGTGTCTGTCCCGTGTGCTGTAGCATGTCTGTCACATGTTCTGAAGCATGACTGTCACTTGTTCTGAAGCGTGTCCCTTGTTTCTGAAGCGTGTGCTGAAGCTGAAGCGTGTCTGTCCCGTGTTCTGTAGCGTGTCTGTCCCGTGTTCTGTAGCGTGTCTGTCCCGTGTGCTGAAGCGTGTCTGTCCCGTGTGCTGTAGCATGTCTGTCCCGTGTGCTGAAGCGTGTCTGTCACTTGTTCTGAAGCATGTCTGTCACTTGTTCTGAAGCGTGTCCCTTGTTTCTGAAGCGTGTGCTGAAGCGTGTCTGTCCCGAAGCGTGTCTGTCCCGTGTGCTGTAGCGTGTCTGTCACTTGTTCTGAAGCGTGTCTGTCCCGTGTGCTGAAACTGAAGCTTGTCTGTCCCGTGTGCTGAAGCGTGTCTGTCCCGTGTGCTGAAGCTGAAGCGTGTCTGTCCCGTGTGCTGAAGCTGAAGCTTGTCTGTCCCGTGTGCTGAAGCGTCTGTCCCGTGTGCTGAAGCGTGTCTGTCCCGTGTGCTGAAGCGTGTCTGTCCCGTGTGCTGAAGCGTCTGTCCCGTGTGCTGAAGCGTGTCTGTCCCGTGTGCTGAAGCGTGTCTGTCCCGTGTGCTGAAGCGTGTCTGTCCCGTGTGCTGTAGCGTGTCTGTCACTTGTTCTGAAGCATGTCTGTCACTTGTTCTGAAGCCTGTCCCTTGTTTCTGAAGCGTGTGCTGAAGCGTGTCTGTCCCGTGTGCTGTAGCGTGTCTGTCCCGTGTGCTGTAGCGTGTCTGTCCCGTGTGCTGTAGCGTGTCTGTCACTTGTTCTGAAGCCTGTCCCTTGTTTCTGAAGCGTGTGCTGTAGCGTGTCTGTCCCGTGTGCTGTAGCGTGTCTGTCCCGTGTGCTGTAGCGTGTCTGTCACTTGTTCTGAAGCCTGTCCCTTGTTTCTGAAGCGTGTGCTGTAGCGTGTCTGTCCCGTGTGCTGAAGCGTGTCTGTCCCGTGTGCTGAAGCGTGTCTGTCCCGTGTGCTGAAGCGTGTCTGTCCCGTGTGCTGAAGCTGAAGCGTGTCTGTCCCGTGTGCTGAAGCGTGTCTGTCCCGTGTGCTGAAGCGTGTCTGTCACTTGTTCTGAAGCGTGTCCCTTGTTTCTGAAGCGTGTGCTGAAGCTGAAGCGTGTCTGTCCCGTGTGCTGAAGCGTGTCTGTCCCGTGTGCTGAAGCTGAAGCGTGTCTGTCCCGTGTGCTGAAGCATGTCTGTCACTTGTTCTGAAGCGTGTCCCTTGTTTCTGAAGCGTGTGCTGAAGCTGAAGCGTGTCTGTCCCGTGTGCTGAAGCGTGTCTGTCCCGTGTGCTGAAGCGTGTCTGTCCCGTGTGCTGAAGCGTGTCTGTCCCGTGTGCTGAAGCTGAAGCGTGTCTGTCCCGTGTGCTGAAGCGTGTCTGTCACTTGTTCTGAAGCATGTCTGTCACTTGTTCTGAAGCGAGTCCCTTGTTTCTGAAGCGTGTGCTGAAGCTGAAGCGTGTCTGTCCCGTGTGCTGAAGCGTGTCTGTCCCGTGTGCTGAAGCTGAAGCTTGTCTGTCCCGTGTGCTGAAGCTGAAGCTTGTCTGTCCCGTGTGCTGAAGCTGAAGCGTGTCTGTCCCGTGTGCTGAAGCTGAAGCTTGTCTGTCCTGTGTGCTGAAGCGTGTCTGTCCCGTGTGCTGAAGCTGAAGCGTGTCTGTCCCGTGTGCTGAAGAGTGTCTGTCCCGTGTGCTGAAGCGTGTCTGTCCCGTGTGCTGAAGCATGTCTGTCCCGTGTTCTGAAGCCTGTCCCATGTTTCTGAAGCGTGTCTGTCCCATGTTTCTGAAGCGTGTCTGTCCCGTGTTCTGAAGCCTGTCCAGTGTTTCTGAAGCGTGTTCTGAAGCTGAAGCATGTCTGTCCCGTGTGCTGAAGCGTGTCCCTTGTTTCTGAAGCGTGTGCTGAAGCGTGTCTGTCCTGTGTGCTGAAGCTGAAGCTTGTCTGTCCCTTGTTCTGAAGCGTCTGTCCCGTGTGCTGAAGCTGAAGCATGTCTGTCCCGTGTGCTGAAGCGTGTCTGTCCCGTGTTTCTTTAGGCGTGTCTGTCCCGTGTTCTGAAGCCTGTCTAGTGTTTCTGAAGCGTGTTCTGAAGCTGAAGCGTGTCTGTCCCGTGTGCTGAAGCGTGTCTGTCCCGTGTGCTGAAGCGTGTCCCTTGTTTCTGAAGCGTGTGCTGAAGCTGAAGCTTGTCTGTCCCGTGTGCTGAAGCTTGTCTGTCCCGTGTGCTGAAGCGTGTGCTGAAGCGTGTGCTGAAGCTGAAGCGTGTCTGTCCCGTGTGCTGAAGCGTGTCTGTCCCGTGTGCTGAAGCGTGTCTGTCCCGTGTGCTGAAGCTGAAGCGTGTCTGTCCCGTGTGCTGAAGCGTGTCTGTCCCGTGTGCTGAAGCGTGTCTGTCCCGTGTGCTGAAGCTGAAGCGTGTCTGTCCCGTGTGCTGAAGCGTGTCTGTCCCGTGTGCTGAAGCGTGTCTGTCCCGTGTTTCTGAAGCGTGTCTGTCCCGTGTTTCTGAAGCGTGTCTGTCCCGTGTGCTGAAGCGTGTCTGTCCCGTGTGCTGAAGCGTGTCTGTCCCGTGTGCTGAAGCGTGTCTGTCCCGTGTGCTGAAGCGTGTCTGTCCCGTGTGCTGAAGCGTGTCTGTCCCGTGTTTCTGAAGCGTGTCTGTCCCGTGTTTCTGAAGCGTGTCTGTCCCGTGTTTCTGAAGCGTGTCTGTCCCGTGTGCTGAAGCGTGTCTGTCCCGTGTGCTGAAGCGTGTCTGTCCCGTGTGCTGAAGCGTGTCTGTCCCGTATTTCTGAAGCGTGTGCTGAAGCGAGTGTCCCGTGTCCGCAGGTACATGTACTGGACGGACTGGGGTGAGGTGCCGAAGATCGAGCGTGCGGCTCTGGACGGGTCGGAGCGGCTGGTTCTGGTCAACACATCTCTCGGCTGGCCCAACGGACTGGCGCTCGATTACACTGAGAGGAAGATTTACTGGGGCGATGCCAAGACCGACGTCATCGAGGTGAGACCACTCTCTCTCTCTCTCTCTCTCTCTCTCTCTCTCTCTCACACTCACACTCGCACTCGCACACACACACACACACACACACACACACACACACAAACAAACTCTCGTCCCGTCGACTTGTGGTTTCAGCCCACATCTGGTTACGATTGCGGCTCCGGTCCGTTTAGAATAGAGTCTGAAAGCCACAGCACTGCGGTCACGATCGACCCAAGATGGAAACTTCATTTCACCAGAGAGACGAGTGTGTGTGTGTGTGTGTGTGTGTGCGTGCGTTTGTGTGTGTGTATATGCAGGAATCAGTGAGTGTTGGTCAGAAGCACTGCAGTATTCCTGTACACACGTGCTCTTGTGTCTCCAGTGTTTCAGTAATGTTTATACCGTTGCAATCGAAATTATTCAGCCCCCATTGCAAATCAGGTTTATTGGCAAAATTTACAGACTTTTATCTGTTTGCAATGAACAAATCAAACAAAAGTAATTGAAATAGCTCAACACAACAAATGTTTCAAGTGTTATTCAAAATTATTCACCCCTTCATGGCAAGCAATCTTTAGCACTCAGTAGAACAGCGTTTGTTGTTCTGAGCGGCTGCAGACGAGGTGCATCACCAGACCAGCTTCTGTTTCTGAGGGATCTGAGCCCGTTCCTCATGAGCAATGGCCTCCAGTTCAGGAATATTCTTGGGTTTGTGTTCTGCAACCGCCTTCAAATCCCACCAGAGATGTTCTATGGGGTTCAGGTCAGGTGACTGTGGTGCCACTGTATCTCCCAGGACTTCTTCTGCAACCAAGCCTTGCTGGAATCTGAGGATTGCTTGGGATCACTGTCCAGTTGAAGGTCCGAGCTTCAGCTTCCTCACTGACGGCATGATGTTTTCTCCTTGGATCTCTTGATACTTCAGTGATCCATCTCTCCCTCCTCACGCTGCAGGTTTCCAGAGCCGGAGGATATCCATCAGCCGAGAGCATCACGAGCTCCTCACGCTGAACTGTAGACAGAGTTCTCCACAGCTGACGCCTCATTCCTCCTCCACACACACGCTGATCCACAGGGACGAACAGCTCCAGTTTTGTTTCATCGCTCCACAGAACAGAATCCCTAAAATTGTGTGGCTTATTTATATGCTTTTGAGCAAACGGCGTCTCTAGGAACATTTAGTGCCTTCGCTATCTTCCTGCATCCTGTTCCTTGTTTGTGAAGGGCGACGATACCTTCTCTTAACTTACTGGACCATGCTTTTGACCTAGCCATATTTCTAACATGCAGTCAAACGTGATACTCAACAAACCTCGCCAGTTCAGATGTTTCATGTGTTCTAGCTCTAGCACGCCTGGTGCAGCTAATGAAGCCCTTGATGAGCGAGACAACTCCTGATTTGCATATTTGTGCTGTTGTGAGGGAGTCTATTCAGGGGGTTGGGTAATTTTGAGACTGCAGAAGTTAAGTTGCATTTTCAGTTCAATTTGGGGAAACGACTTGAAACATTTGTACTGAGCTATTCCAATTACTTTTGTTTGATTTGTTCATTGCAAACTGCTGAAAGTCTGTAAATGTTGCCAGTAAACCTGATTTGCGATGGGTGTTGGATAATTTCGATTGCAACCGTATGTGCTGTAGTTAAAGGACCGTTAGCTGGTTAAAGGTCTGTTCATTCGTCTGCTGGACATTCATTTAAATTCAGTGTGACTGGTGTCATTAGTAACCACAGTCACCGTTTCCATGGATACAGTGTTGAGCACGAGCCTTACAGCATTTCCTGTTTATTCAGATGATGCTCTCGGATGATGTCGTCTTCTGTTTGCCGTGAGCTTTACTAAACAGTAGTGAACTGTCTTTATTTTCATTTTAATGTTTATTTTGATCTTTTTTCTTTTCTTTTTAAATATTTATTTTTTATTTTTCTTATTTTATTTGATCTAATTTTTCTCATTTTTTATCTTTATTTTTTTTTAAACTCTTATTTTTATTTTATTAAAAAATATATAAATCTTTATATACCTTTTTTTTTTCTGATTTTATTTGCACATATTTTAAATAATTTTTTATTGTTATTGTTATATTGTCTTGTATATATTGGCAGGATTGTGTGCGTCTTTCAGTGTGATTGAGCTCCTGACCGCTGCTGGTCAGCCTGGGTCTGTGTGTGTGTGTGTGTGTGTGTGTGTGTGTGTGTGTGTGTGTGTGTGTGTCTGATCTCTTCCTCTGCCGCTCCACAGGTGATTGAG
>NC_137125.1:55539401-55564401 GCF_949319135.1 Squalius cephalus | reverse complement strand
GTTATTATAGAGCGGGAATATTAGCGTTATTATAGAGCGGGAATATTAGAGCGGGAATATTAGCGTTATTATAGAGCGGGAATATTAGTGTTATTATAGAGCGGGAATATTAGTGTTATTATAGAGCGGGAATATCAGTGTTATTATAGAGCGGGAATATCAGCGTTATTATAGAGCGGGAATATCAGTGTTATTATAGAGCAGGAATATTAGTGTTATTATAGAGCGGGAATATTAGTGTTATTATAGAGCGGGAATATCAGTGTTATTATAGAGCGGGAATATTAGTGTTATTATAGAGCGGGAATAGTGTTATTATAGAGCGGGAATATTAGTGTTATTATAGAGCGGGAATATTAGTGTTATTATAGAGCGGGAATATTAGCGTTATTATAGAGCGGGAATATTAGAGCGGGAATATTAGTGTTATTATAGAGATGGAATATTAGTGTTATTATAGAGCGGGAATATCAGTGTTATTATAGAGCGGGAACATTAGCGTTATTATAGAGCGGGAATATTAGTGTTATTATAGAGCGGGAATATTAGTGTTATTATAGAGCGGGAATATTAGTGTTATTATAGAGCGGGAATATTAGAGCGGGAATATTAGTGTTATTATAGAGATGGAATATTAGTGTTATTATAGAGCGGGAATATTAGTGTTATTATAGAGCGGGAATATTAGCGTTATTATAGAGCGGGAATATTAGAGCGGGAATATTAGCGTTATTATAGAGCGGGAATATTAGCGTTATTATAGAGCGGGAATATTAGTGTTATTATAGAGCGGGAATATCAGTGTTATTATAGAGCGGGAATATCAGCGTTATTATAGAGCGGGAATATCAGTGTTATTATAGAGCAGGAATATTAGTGTTATTATAGAGCGGGAATATTAGTGTTATTATAGAGCGGGAATATCAGTGTTATTATAGAGCGGGAATATTAGTGTTATTATAGAGCGGGAATAGTGTTATTATAGAGCGGGAATATTAGTGTTATTATAGAGCGGGAATATTAGTGTTATTATAGAGCGGGAATATTAGCGTTATTATAGAGCGGGAATATTAGAGCGGGAATATTAGTGTTATTATAGAGATGGAATATTAGTGTTATTATAGAGCGGGAATATCAGTGTTATTATAGAGCGGGAACATTAGCGTTATTATAGAGCGGGAATATTAGTGTTATTATAGAGCGGGAATATTAGTGTTATTATAGAGCGGGAATATTAGCGTTATTATAGAGCGGGAATATTAGAGCGGGAATATTAGTGTTATTATAGAGATGGAATATTAGTGTTATTATAGAGCGGGAATATTAGTGTTATTATAGAGCGGGAATATCAGTGTTATTATAGAGCGGGAATATCAGTGTTATTATAGAGCGGGAATATTAGTGTTATTATAGAGCAGGAATATTAGTGTTATTATAGAGCGGGAATATTAGTGTTATTATAGAGCAGGAATATTAGAGTTATTATAGAGCGGGAATATCAGCGTTATTATAGAGCGGGAATATCAGTGTTATTATAGAGCGGGAATATCAGTGTTATTATAGAGCGGGAATATTAGTGTTATTATAGAGCGGGAATATTAGTGTTATTATAGAGCGGGAATATCAGTGTTATTATAGAGCGGGAATATCAGCGTTATTATAGAGCGGGAATATCAGTGTTATTATAGAGCGGGAATATCAGTGTTATTATAGAGCGGGAATATTAGTGTTATTATAGAGCGGGAATATCAGTGTTATTATAGAGCGGGAATAGTGTTATTATAGAGCGGGAATATTAGTGTCATTATAGAGCGGGAATATTAGTGTTATTATAGAGCAGGAATATTAGCGTTATTATAGAGCGGGAATATTAGAGCGGGAATATTAGTGTTATTATAGAGATGGAATATTAGTGTTATTATAGAGCGGGAATATCAGTGTTATTATAGAGCGGGAACATTAGCGTTATTATAGAGCGGGAATATTAGTGTTATTATAGAGCGGGAATATTAGTGTTATTATAGAGCGGGAATATTAGCGTTATTATAGAGCGGGAATATTAGAGCGGGAATATTAGTGTTATTATAGAGATGGAATATTAGTGTTATTATAGAGATGGAATATTAGTGTTATTATAGAGCGGGAATATCAGTGTTATTATAGAGCGGGAATATCAGTGTTATTATAGAGCGGGAATATCAGTGTTATTATAGAGCGGGAATATCAGTGTTATTATAGAGATGGAATATCAGTGTTATTATAGAGTGGGAATATTAGTGTTATTATAGAGCGGGAATATTAGTGTTATTATAGAGCGGGAATATTAGTGTTATTATAGAGCGGGAATATTAGCGTTATTATAGAGCGGGAATATTAGAGCGGGAATATTAGTGTTATTATAGAGATGGAATATTAGTGTTATTATAGAGCGGGAATATTAGTGTTATTATAGAGCGGGAATATTAGCGTTATTATAGAGCGGGAATATTAGTGTCATTATAGAGCGGGAATATTAGTGTTATTATAGAGCGGGAATATTAGTGTTATTATAGAGCAGGAATATTAGCGTTATAGAGCGGGAATATTAGAGCGGGAATATTAGTGTTATTATAGAGATGGAATATTAGTGTTATTATAGAGCGGGAATATCAGTGTTATTATAGAGCGGGAATATTAGCGTTATTATAGAGCGGGAATATTAGTGTTATTATAGAGCGGGAATATTAGCGTTATTATAGAGCGGGAATATTAGTGTCATTATAGAGCGGGAATATTAGTGTTATTATAGAGCGGGAATATTAGCGTTATTATAGAGCGGGAATATTAGAGCGGGAATATTAGTGTTATTATAGAGATGGAATATTAGTGTTATTATAGAGCGGGAATATCAGTGTTATTATAGAGCGGGAATATCAGTGTTATTATAGAGCGGGAATATGAGCGTTATTATAGAGCGGGAATATCAGCGTTATTATAGACAGGAATATTAGTGTTATTATAGAGCGGGAATATCAGTGTTATTATAGAGCGGGAATATTAGTGTTATTATAGAGCGGGAATATTAGTGTTATTATAGAGCGGGAATATCAGTGTTATTATAGAGCGGGAATATTAGTGTTATAGAGCGGGAATATTAGTGTTATAGAGCGGGAATATTAGTGTTATTATAGACAGGAATATTAGTGTTATTATAGAGCGGGAATATTAGTGTTATTATAGAGCGGGAATATTATAGAGCGGGAATATTAGTGTTATTATAGAGCGGGAATATCAGTGTTATTATAGAGCGGGAATATTAGTGTTATTATAGAGCGGGAATATTAGTGTTATTATAGAGATGGAATATTAGTGTTATTATAGAGATGGAATATTAGTGTTATTATAGAGCGGGAATATCAGTGTTATTATAGAGCGGGAATATCAGTGTTATTATAGAGCGGGAATATCAGTGTTATTATAGAGCGGGAATATCAGTGTTATTATAGAGATGGAATATCAGTGTTATTATAGAGTGGGAATATTAGCGTTATTATAGAGCGGGAATATTAGAGCGGGAATATTAGTGTTATTATAGAGATGGAATATTAGTGTTATTATAGAGCGGGAATATTAGTGTTATTATAGAGCGGGAATATTAGCGTTATTATAGAGCGGGAATATTAGTGTCATTATAGAGCGGGAATATTAGTGTTATTATAGAGCGGGAATATTAGTGTTATTATAGAGCAGGAATATTAGCGTTATAGAGCGGGAATATTAGAGCGGGAATATTAGTGTTATTATAGAGATGGAATATTAGTGTTATTATAGAGCGGGAATATCAGTGTTATTATAGAGCGGGAATATCAGTGTTATTATAGAGCGGGAATATCAGTGTTATTATAGAGCGGGAATATTAGCGTTATTATAGAGCGGGAATATTAGTGTTATTATAGAGCGGGAATATTAGCGTTATTATAGAGCGGGAATATTAGTGTCATTATAGAGCGGGAATATTAGAGCGGGAATATTAGTGTTATTATGGAGATGGAATATTAGTGTTATTATAGCGCGGGAATATCAGTGTTATTATAGAGCGGGAATATCAGTGTTATTATAGAGCGGGAATATGAGCGTTATTATAGAGCGGGAATATCAGCGTTATTATAGAGCGGGAACATTAGCGTTATTATAGAGCGGGAATATTAGTGTTATTATAGAGCGGGAATATCAGTGTTATTATAGAGCGGGAATATCAGTGTTATAGAGCGGGAATATTAGTGTTATAGAGCGGGAATATTAGTGTTATAGAGCGGGAATATTAGTGTTATTATAGACAGGAGTATTAGTGTTATTATAGAGCGGGAATATTAGTGTTATTATAGAGCGGGAATATTATAGAGCGGGAATATTAGTGTTATTATAGAGCGGGAATATCAGTGTTATTATAGAGCGGGAATATTAGTGTTATTATAGAGCGGGAATATTAGTGTTATAGAGCGGGAATATTAGTGTTATTATAGAGCGGGAATATTAGTGTTATTATAGAGACGGAATATTAGTGTTATTATAGAGACGGAATATTAGCGTTTTTACAGAGACGGAATATTAGTGTTATAGAGCGGGAATATTAGTGTTATTATAGAGCAGGAATATTAGTGTTATTATAGAGCGGGAATATTAGCGTAATTATAGAGCGGGAATATTAGTGTTATTATAGAGCGGGAATATTAGTGTTATCATAGAGCGGGAATATTAGTGTTATTATAGAGCGGGAATATTAGTGTTATTATAGAGACGGCAGGAATATTAGTGTTATTATAGAGCGGGAATATTAGTGTTATCATAGAGCGGGAATATTAGTGTTATTATAGAGCGGGAATATTAGTGTTATTATAGAGACGGCAGGAATATTAGTGTTATTATAGAGTGGGAATATTAGCGTTATTATAGAGCGGGAATATTAGCGTAATTATAGAGCGGGAATATTAGTGTTATTATAGAGCGGGAATATTAGCATAATTATAGAGCAGGAATATTAGCGTAATTATAGAGCGGGAATATTAGCGTAATTATAGAGTGGGAATATTAGCGTAATTATAGAGCGGGAATATTAGTGTTATTATAGAGCGGGAATATTAGAGTTATTATAGAGAGGGAATATTAGTGTTATTATAGAGTGGGAATATCAGTGTTATTATAGAGCGGGTATATTAGCGTTATTATAGAGCAGGAATATTAGTGTTATTATAGAGCGGGAATATTAGTGTTATTATAGAGAAGGAATATTAGTGTTATTATAGAGCGGGAATATTAGTGTTATTATAGAGCGGGAATATTAGTGTTATTATAGAGCGGGAATATTAGCGTAATTATAGAGTGGGAATATTAGCGTAATTATAGAGTGGGAATATTAGCGTAATTATAGAGCGGGAATATTAGTGTTATTATAGAGCGGGAATATTAGGCTGCTGTCACTTTAAGAGCTGCACTGATCCATTATACTGATACACATGAACTCTCGCGCTTGCATGGTTTAGACTCATATTGAAATGCTCACAAAGGAATTGATAACCAGTATCCGATGCCCAGCCCTACGCAGCACTGTAGGTTTAGAGCGCGTTTGAGGTCGCTTAACTGTCCTTGTTAGAGATGATGAGTGGTCACATGACTCTGTCTGTCCATCAGCTCCCACATCATTCCTGCTGTTCAGTCAGAAGACGGCCATCAACCGCATGGTGATCGACGAGCTCCAGAGTCCCGACATCATCCTGCCCATCCACAGCCTGAGGAACGTGCGCGCCGTCGACTACGACCCGCTGGACCGGCACCTGTACTGGATCGACTCCAAGCAGAACCTCATCCGCCGCGCGCAGGAGGACGGAAACCAGGTCAAGCGCATTCTGACTTAGTTTTAGTCATGAGCTGTGTCCGAAACTATATAGTGCACTGTATCGGGTGTCGGCCATTTTGTGACGGGTCTGATGTGTGTGTGTGTGTGTGTTGTTCCTCAGAGTGTGACGGTGATGTGATTATATGTGTGTGTGACGGGACTGATGTGTGTGTGTGTGTTGTTCCTCAGAGTGTGACGGTGATGTGATTATATGTGTGTGTGACGGGACTGATGTGTGTGTGTGTGTTGTTCCTCAGAGTGCGACGGTGGTCTGATGTGTGTGTGTGTTGTGTCCGGTGTGTGTCTGTTGTTCCTCAGAGTGTGACGGTGGTGTGATTGTGTGTGTGACGGGTCTGATGTGTGTGTGTTGGGTCCAGTGTGTGTGTGTTGTTCCTCAGAGTGTGACGGTGGTCTGATGTGTGTGTGTTGGGTCTGATGTGTGTGTGTTGGGTCTGATGTGTGTGTGTGTGTGTGTGTGTGTGTGTTGTTCCTCAGAGTGTGATTGTGTGTGTGTGACGGGTCTGATGTGTGTGTGTGTTGTTCCTCAGAGTGTGACGGTGATGTGATTATATGTGTGTGTGTTGGGTCTGATGTGTGTGTGACGGGTCTGATGTGTGTGTGTGTTGTTCCTCAGAGTGCGACGGTGGTCTGATGTGTGTGTTGGGTCTGATGTATGTGTGTGTGTGTGTGTGTGTGTGTGTGTGTGTGTGTTGTTCCTCAGAGTGTGATTGTGTGTGTGTGTGACGGGTCTGATGTGTGTGTGTGTGTGCTGTTCCTCAGAGTGTGATGGTGATGTGATTATATGTGTGTGTGACGGGTCTGATGTGTGTGTGACGGGTCTGATGTGTGTGTGACGGGTCTGATGTGTGTGTGTGTTGTTCCTCAGAGTGCGACGGTGGTCTGATGTGTGTGTCTGTTGTTCCTCAGAGTGTGACGGTGGTGTGATTGTGTGCGTGACGGGTCTGATGTGTGTGTGTTGGGTCCGGTGTGTGTGTGTGTTCCTCAGAGTGTGACGGTGGTCTTGATGTGTTTGTGTTGGGTCTGGTGTGTGTGTGTGTGTTTGTGTTGTTCCTCAGAGTGTGACGGTGGTGTGTGTGTGTTGGGTCTGATGTGTGTGTGTGTGTGTTCCTCAGAGTGTGACGGTGGTGTGATTGTGTGTGTGTGTTGGGTCTGATGTGTGTGTGTTTGTGTTGTTCCTCAGAGTGTGACGGTGGTGTGATTGTGTGTGTGTGACGGGTCTGATGTGTGTGTGTGTTGTTCCTCAGAGTGTGACGGTGATGTGATTATATGTGTGTGTGTTGGGTCTGATGTGTGTGTGACGGGTCTGATGTGTGTGTGTGTTGTTCCTCAGAGTGCGACGGTGGTCTGATGTGTGTGTGTTGGGTCTGATGTGTGTGTGTGTGTGTGTGTGTGTGTGTGTGTTGTTCCTCAGAGTGTGATTGTGTGTGTGTGTGACGGGTCTGATGTGTGTGTGTGTGTGTTGTTCCTCAGAGTGTGATTGTGTGTGTGTGTGACGGGTCTGATGTGTGTGTGTGTGTGTTGTTCCTCAGAGTGTGATGGTGATGTGATTATATGTGTGTGTGTTGGGTCTGATGTGTGTGTGACGGGTCTGATGTGTGTGTGACGGGTCTGATGTGTGTGTGTGTTGTTCCTCAGAGTGCGACGGTGGTCTGATGTGTGTGTCTGTTGTTCCTCAGAGTGTGACGGTGGTGTGATTGTGTGTGTGACGGGTCTGATGTGTGTGTGTTGGGTCCGGTGTGTGTGTGTGTTCCTCAGAGTGTGACGGTGGTCTTGATGTGTTTGTGTTGGGTCTGGTGTGTGTGTGTGTGTTTGTGTTGTTCCTCAGAGTGTGACGGTGGTGTGTGTGTGTTGGGTCTGATGTGTGTGTGTGTGTGTTCCTCAGAGTGTGACGGTGGTGTGATTGTGTGTGTGTGTTGGGTCTGATGTGTGTGTGTTTGTGTTGTTCCTCAGAGTGTGACGGTGGTGTGATTGTGTGTGTGTGTTGGGTCTGATGTGTGTGTGTGTGTGTGTGTGTGTTCCTAAGAGTGTGACGGTGGTGTGATTGTGTGTGTGACGGGTCTGATGTGTGTGTGTGTGTGTGTGTGTGTGTGTGTGTGTGTGTGTGTGTGTGTGTGTGTGTGTGTGTGTGTGTGTGTTCCTCAGAGTGTGACGGTGGTGTGATTGTGTGTGTGTGTTGGGTCTGATGTGTGTGTGTGTGTGTGTGTGTGTGTGTTCCTCAGAGTGTGACGGTGGTGTGATTGTGTGTGTGACGGGTCTGATGTGTGTGTGTGTGTGTGTGTGTGTGTGTGTGTGTGTGTGTGTGTGTTCCTCAGAGTGTGACGGTGGTGTGATTGTGTGTGTGTGTGTTGGGTCTGATGTGTGTGTGTGTGTGTGTGTGTTCCTCAGAGTGTGACGGTGGTCTGATGTGTGTGTGTGTGTGTGTTGGGTCTGATGTGTGTGTGTGTGTTCCTCAGAGTGTGACGGTGGTGTGATTGTGTGTGTGTTGGGTCTGATGTGTGTGTGTTCCTCAGAGTGTGACGGTGGTGTGATTGTGTGTGTGTGTGTTGGGTCTGATGTGTGTGTGTGTGTGTTCCTCAGAGTGTGACGGTGGTGTGATATGTGTGTGTGTGTGTGTGTGTGTGTGTGTGTTGGGTCTGATGTGTGTGTGTGTGTGTGTGTTCCTCAGAGTGTGACGGTGGTCTGATGTGTGTGTGTGTGTGTTCCTCAGAGTGTGACGGTGGTGTCCGGTGGCCCGAGTCTCGGTCTCCAGCCCTATGATCTCAGCATCGACGTCTACAGCCGCTTCATCTACTGGACCAGCGAGGTCACCAACGTCATCAACGTCACACGCCTGGACGGCTCGCGGGTCGGAGTGGTGCTGCGCGGAGAACACGACAAACCGCGCGCCATCGTGGTCAATCCTGAGCGAGGGTGAGCGCCGCTGCTCACAGGGATAGCTCTGCTAGTGTGATCTCAGCGTGTGCCGTCATGTGATCTCAGCGTGTGCCGTCTCGTCCACAGGTACATGTACTTCACGAATCTGCAGGAGCGCTCGCCGAAGATCGAACGATCCGCTCTGGACGGGACGGAGCGAGAGGTTCTGTTCTTCAGCAATCTGGGGAAACCAGTCGCTCTGGCCATCGACAACGAGCTGGGGAAACTCTTCTGGGTCGACATGGACCTGCGGCGCATCGAGAGCAGCGACCTGTCCGGTGAGGTCAAAGGTCATGCATGATCACGTGACGATCAGTCGCTAGACACCGTGTTCCGCCTGCACACGTCAGATGTTTTATTTCATTATTATTTTTTTCTGTATTAAGCTTTACATAAACGAGGAACCATTCACAGCAATAGGACATGTTGAATCTTCATGTTGCCCTCATTCCTGAATGTTACAAGTCAGACACGTTGTACTGAATATGTAAATAAAGACGTAAACGTGAGGAAAGAGAAAAATAAATAAAATTAAATGACTACTTAAAATTAACTTGATAAAAATACATACAAATTATACATGCGTATACATGTCATATACCTATACACACACATACATGAAGAGAAACTATATGAACATAAATAATTACACATATGTGCAATACTTACACACATCTGATGTTTTTAATGATTTCCAAGAAACCATGTGACGAACGGCTCAGGGTTATTACAGTTAACTGAAACTACAGACATAAACTCTTTATTTGAAAAAAGTTCAACTAAAGTATAAAAAAAACTTATTTCATTTCTGCTAGTTGCCAAGTCCAAATTTTGCATTATTTAGTTTAAATTAATGTTCTAAAATCACTCATTGGACGTGACACAAAGGAGTTAAATGACATATATTTTTAATTAGAATTTTAGTTAGTTTCAGTAATTTTATGTTTATTAGTTATTTTAGTCTACATAATTTATATTTTTATTTCAGTAGACTAAAATAACTAAAACAAAAACACAACAAAATACCTGAAACTAACTGAAAGGAAAAATAAATGTGATTTTGCTTTTGTGTCCCTTCCCATGAGTGCTTTCCTTGGCCCCGCCCCTCAGTCCCTGACCACTCCCCTGTCTCCGCCCCCCTCTCCAGGAGCCAATCGGATCGTGATCGAGGACTCGAACATCCTGCAGCCGGTGGGCCTGACGGTGTTCGGGAACTTCCTGTACTGGATCGACCGGCAGCAGCAGATGATCGAGCGCATCGATAAGGTCACGCGTGAAGGAAGAACCAAGATCCAGGCGCGCATCGCATATCTGAGCGACATCCACGCTGTACACGAGCTCGACATGGAGGAGTACAGTGAGTGTGTGTGTGTGACCGAGCGTGAGTGTGTGTGTGTGAGCGAGAGTGAGTGAGTGAGTGAGTGAGTGAGTGAGTGAGTGAGTGAGTGAGTGAGTGAGTGAGTGAGTGAGTGAGTGAGTGAGTGAGTGAGTGAGTGAGTGAGTGTGTGAGTGTGTGAGTGTGTGAGTGTGTGTGTGAGTGAGTGAGTGAGTGAGTGTGTGAGCGTGAGAGTGAGTGAGTGAGTGAGCGAGAGAGAGTGTGTGTGTGAGCGCTTGGGCGAGCGATTGAGAGTGAGAGTGAGGGTGAGTGAGCGGGTGAGTGAGCGGGTGAGTGAGCGGGTGAGTGAGTGAGTGTGAGTGAGGGGGTGAGTGAGCGGGTGAGTGAGTGAGTGTGAGTGAGCGGGTGAGTGAGCGGGTGAGTGAGCGGGTGAGTGAGCGGGTGAGTGAGTGAGTGTGAGTGAGCGGGTGAGTGAGCGGGTGAGTGAGCGGGTGAGTGAGCGGGTGAGTGAGTGAGTGTGAGTGAGTGAGTGTGAGTGAGCGGGTGAGTGAGCGGGTGAGTGAGCGGGTGAGTGAGCGGGTGAGTGAGCGGGTGAGTGAGTGTGAGTGAGCGGGTGAGTGAGCGGGTGAGTGAGCGGGTGAGTGAGTGAGTGTGAGTGAGTGAGTGTGAGTGAGCGGGTGAGTGAGCGGGTGAGTGAGCGGGTGAGTGAGAGTGCGAGAGAGAGAGGTGAGTGAGTGAGAGAGATTGAGCGTGAGAGCGAGCGAGCGTGTGAGAGTGTGAGAGTGTGAGTGAGTGAGAGAGTGAGTGAGTAAAAGAGAGTGAGAGTGAGCAAGAGAGTGTGTGAGTATTGATCCTGTCAGCTGATCTGTGTGTGTGTGTGTGTGTGTGTGTGTGTGTGTGTGTGCAGATAAACACCCCTGCACATCTGATAACGGCGGCTGCTCTCACATCTGTATCGTGAAGGGAGATGGAACCACTCGCTGCTCGTGTCCCGTTCACCTGGTGCTGCTGCAGGACGAGCTCTCCTGTGGAGGTGCACACACACACACACACACACACACACACACACACACACACACACTCTCACACACTCTCACTCGCGTGTGTGTGTTCCGCAGAGCCGCCCACCTGTTCCCCTGAGCAGTTCTCGTGTGTGTCGGGTGAGGTGGACTGCATCCCTCAGGCCTGGCGCTGCGACGGCTTCGCGGAGTGTGACGATAGCAGCGACGAGCGCGAGTGTCCGGTGTGTTCCGACGAGGAGTTCCAGTGTGACAGCCGGCAGTGTGTGCATCTCTCTCTGCGCTGCAACGGGGACGTGGACTGCCAGGACCGGTCCGACGAGACCAAGTGTGAAGGTGAGGAACACTAGACGCTCACTGGAGGAGCAGAGGATATTACGCAGCGGTGTCACCATACACTCGAGCCACGACACCGGACTCACCGCATTACTGCGATACTACAGGACATATGATAAAAGGTTCACAAAAAAATGTAGTGTTGATCAAAATGCTAAATTTGATATTACACAGTGGGTGTAAATGAATAGGCTTTAGCACAGGACATTAGAGACACCAGAATAACAATATTCATGATTCTGAAGCTGAAAACAGAATTATTGTAGATGAATATGCTTGAACTCTGTCACTGGATAGATGTATTTAAAATAATGTAGGCCACGAGACGCTACTAACGCTAATAACTTTTTTACAACACAAATGAACCATCACTGAACTTACTAAAGCTGGACTGACGCTATTTTCTTCTGGAAACAAACTGTTGCATTATTGTCCTGTTATCTCTGTAAAGCTGCTTTGAAACACGATTGTAAAAGCGCCGTATAATAAAGGAGACTTGACGTGTGTACCTCCACAGGAGAGCTCGTCCTGCTTTTAATGTCTTCATATCTAGTCATTGTGTTTTCCAGTAAATGTATCTTGATATAAGAATGTTCACTGTTGGAAAACCAGACATTTGCAGTGAGATTTGATTATTTTCAATTCAATTCATGTTTATTATTACAGCGCTTTTCACAACACACGTCATTTCACAGCAGCTTCACAGAAAGTGCACGAGTCCACAGTGTTCTGAGTGTTGTTATCAGAGGAAACTGTACAAGTTATGTATTTCAGAAATGCACATACAAAATCACAGTTAGCTAATAATGTATTAATTTAAACAATGTAATAATTGAATGCAGAAGCTCACTGAAGTAATGAATACATGTTTGGTAACAGATGATGATGAGATTTAGACAGTTCTGTGTTGCTGACGCTTCTGTCCGTCTCTCTGCAGTGTTCTGTCCCATGGATCAGTTCACCTGCACCAACGGCCAGTGCATCGGCCGGCACAAGAAGTGTGACCACAACACCGACTGTACGGACAACTCCGACGAGATCGGCTGCTGTACGTCCTTCAGATTCAGTCTAACCCTGAGCATCAATTAAAGTTACACACGGGTCCATAGTGGACAAAACTGTGAAGCTTGGGACGCAGACTTAAAGAAGATCTTTGGCTGATTATTGTTGATGTTTAAAAAGTAAAACCCCCAAAAAACTTATAGAGGTTTAAGTTTATGAAAATGATTTATGAACATTAATTTATAAAAAAATTATATTTTATGAAACATGTTCAACTCTAAAACTGTGAGAAAATCAAAGCTGTAATTCTAAATCTAAATGATCTTTCAGTGAGAGTGTGTTTGAGCGCAGGACCAGATTCTCCCAGTAGATGCAGTGAAACTCACTGGGACACAGAGACTGGGATTGGGATGTGCAGTAGAGTTTCTCTCGCAAATATCACACACACGCACACACACACACACACACACACACACACACACACACACACACACACACACACACACACACACACACACACACACACACACACACACACATACACACACACACACGGTTGGCTCTATAATATGCAGAAGCAGAAACAGGAATAAAGCGAGTGTTTGCTTTATAGGCCAAACTTGAGAAAATGGCACATCTGGTAAAATATAGTAAAATTGTAAATTCTGAAGCGTTGCCAAGAGAATGAAAACCTGTTAACAGAGATTGCATCATTTTATAGTTAAATGGCCATGGGATTAAAACTTGTAGTTTTAATGGGTTTCAATGTCCTGAGAGGAACTATTTTGTGTTTCTGGTGCAAAATAGATTTTTTAAAGGAAATGGGGTGAAATAGTAAAATTCCAATATAAATACACACCTGTGCCAAAATGTATGCAGTTGGCATTAACACAGGCAAAATGATCAAGAAAACAAAACTGAAGAAGACAAAGATGTCCGTAAGGTCACGCAGGGGTTAGGTCATGAGTGGTGGAGTGATGATTTCAGCAGGTCATAAACTCAGGGATGGAGAAACAGCGTAACTGAGGATTATCTACAGAAGGGTTCAGTTGTATTAAACACATGTGAAACCCTGCAGAGACCCAGGTTCACTGGAGTGTGTGTGTGTGTGTGTGTGTGTGTGTGTGTCCACAGACGCGACAGAAGAGCCGTCGTTCGCTCCCAGTAACACCATCGGCTCGATCGTGGGCGTGGTGCTGGTGCTGTTCGTGGTGGGCGCCGTGTACTTCGTGTGCCAGCGAGTGCTGTGTCCTCAGATGAAGGACGACGGCGAGACCATGACCAACGACTTCGTGGTCCACGGGCCCTCCACGGTGCCGCTGGGATACGTGCCTCACCCCGGCTCTCTGAGCGGCTCGCTGCCAGGTGTGTGTGCGTGAGTGAGGGAGGGAGTGAGTGAGGGAGTGTGCGAGTGAGTGAGGGAGGGAGTGAGTGAGTGAGGGAGTGAGTGAGGGAGTGAGTGTGTGAGTGAGGGAGTGAGGGAGTGAGTGAGGGAGGGAGGGAGGGAGTGAGTGAGGGAGTGAGTGTGTGAGTGAGGGAGTGAGGGAGTGAGTGAGTGAGGGAGGGAGTGAGTGAGTGAGGGAGGGAGTGAGTGAGGGAGTGAGGGAGTGAGTGAGTGAGGGAGTGAGTGAGTGAGGGAGTGAGTGAGGGAGGGAGGGAGGGAGGGAGTGAGTGAGGGAGGGAGGGAGGGAGTGAGTGAGTGAGGGAGGGAGTGAGTGAGGGAGTGAGTGAGGGAGTGAGTGTGTGAGTGAGGGAGTGAGGGAGTGAGGGAGTGAGGGAGTGAGGGAGTGAGGGAGGGAGTGAGGGAGGGAGGGAGTGAGGGAGTGAGTGAGGGAGTGAGTGAGTGAGGGAGGGAGGGAGTGAGGGAGTGAGTGAGTGAGTGAGGGAGTGAGTGAGGGAGGGAGGGAGGGAGTGAGGGAGTGAGTGAGGGAGTGAGTGAGGGAGTGAGTGAGGGAGTGAGGGAGTGAGTGTGCGAGTGAGTGAGGGAGTGAGTGTGCGAGTGAGTGAGGGAGGGAGTGAGTGAGGGAGTGAGGGAGGGAGTGAGGGAGGGAGTGAGGGAGGGAGTGAGGGAGGGAGTGAGAGTGAGTGAGTGAGGGAGGGAGTGAGGGAGGGAGTGAGGGAGGGAGTGAGGGAGGGAGTGAGGGAGGGAGTGAGGGAGGGAGTGAGAGTGAGTGAGTGAGTGAGTGAGTGAGTGAGTGAGAGTGTGCGAGTGAGTGTGCGAGTGAGTGTGCGAGTGAGTGAGGGAGTGAGTGAGGGAGTGAGTGAGGGAGTGAGTGAGGGAGTGAGTGAGGGAGTGAGTGTGCGAGTGAGGGAGTGAGCGAGTGAGGGAGTGAGCGAGTGAGGGAGCGAGTGTGGGAGTGAGTGTGGGAGTGAGTGTGGGAGTGAGTGTGGGAGTGAGTGAGGGAGTGAGTGAGGGAGTGTGTGTGCAGAGGTGAGGGAGGGAGTGAGGGAGGGAGGGAGTGAGGGAGTGAGGGAGTGAGTGTGTGTGTGTGTGTGTGTAGCTGCTCACGTGTGTTCCTCTCTCTCTCTGTCTCTCAGGCATGTCTCGGGGGAAGTCTGTCATCGGCTCGCTGAGCATCATGGGAGGCAGCAGTGGGCCGCCGTACGACCGCGCTCATGTGACCGGAGCCTCGTCCAGCAGCTCCTCCAGCACCAAGGGCCCGTTCTTCCCTCCGGTCAGTGTCCTAGCGCTGCCTCTTAAAGGGATACTTCAGGATTTAGCATTAAGCTTTGTATTAGTAGAAAACCTGTAGTATTTTCGAATTACCATGCTTTCCACCCTCATATCTCCCTGAGAGGAGAGATTTATGTATTTTTTGTCTGGAAAAAATCCTCCGATGACGCAAAAATCGTCATTTTGCGTCATCGGAGGATTTTCTGGCCAGAGGCTAAAGACTACAGCCAGTAGATGGCGTAGTTCCGCATGTTTTCAGCCCGCCCATACAGGGTGGGATCTCACTCACAGAATGTACACAGTGTCAGCCGTCTTTCTTTGGAAGCTAAGCTAGCAGGCTCTTGTTCTGTGGAGAAAGCTGAATAGTAGGAGAAAGCTGAGTAAGTAAGGCAAGGCAAGGCAAGTTTATTTATATAGCACATTTCATACACAATGGTAATTCAAAGTGCTTTACATACTATTAAAAATAATCAGAAGAAATAAGAATATACAAAACAGTTTAAAATAAAGAAACGAGAAAGAACTAAAAATAATTAAAACAGTTTAGAATAAAGACTAAAATAAGACACAGTACAAACAGTCGGACAAACAGTGACACAGTGCTCATTCATTAAATGCATAGTTAAACAGATGTGTTTTGAGTCTGGATGTGAATGTGACTAATGTAGGAGCACATCTGATCTCTTCTGGAAGCTGGTTCCAGCATAATAGCTAAAAGCAGACTCGCCATGCTTAGAGTGAACCCTTGGAACTTCTAGCTGATGTGATCCTAGTGATCTGAGTGATCTGTTGGGTTTGTATTCCGTGAGCATATCTGCAATGTATTGAGGTCCTAGGCCATTAAATGATTTATATACTAGTAATAATACTTTAAAATCAATCCTATAAGTAACTGGCAGCCAGTGTAATGACCATCCTCCTTTTCCCGGACTTGTCCGGCGGGCGAGATCGTTCAAAATGTCCGGGATTCAGCTTTTGCGTTCTGCAGTCGCCATTCATTGTTTACATGCACACCTTTTGTTTCAATCTAACTGAATTCATTCCGATTGGTGACTTTGAATGTAGTGTTTACATGAACGCTAAACAAGTGATCGGTTGATATGCGTTTTAACATTGCTAAGAAAAATTCCTGCTCCTCCGTGAGAGATGGGAGACCCGGCGCGTCTCAGTAATGACGCCACCGGCCTCGCGCTGTTCTCCCGCGGCCGTCAGCCTCGTCCTGCTCGCCACAGTAAACATGATGAATGAATGGCGACTGTAGAACGCAAAAGCCGAATCCCAGACATTTTGGACGATCTCTAAATCCCTCGCAAACTCATCACGTAGGCTAGCTTTGTTGTTTTAAACTGCGCACTCTTACCGGTAGGCGTGGCCTCCTGAGACAGCGAAGCAAGTGCATTCTGGGAGTTGTTGTCTTTCATCCACATAAGCCAAAAATACATTTTCTGGCTTTTCTCAGTCTAGAAAGCTCCAAATTCAAAAATGTCTTCACATTTCTTCTACTTAAATTACATATTTTAAATACACATTCATCTTCCCAGAGGTGAAGTATCCCTTTAAGAAGCGTTAGGGCTGGTTGATCATGATGTCACTTCTCTAACTTTAGTTAGTGTAATGTTGCTGATTGATCATAAACAACATCTGCAAATATCACTAGACCTCTAATTCAAATGTATTGATATATTCATTGGTATTAAAGTTGGTTAATGTACTGTTAAATGTTTCGTTCATTTTTTTTATATTTACTAACAATATAACATTTATTACAGTATTATTGATAACAATAATCTGAGGTTGTGATGTGTGTGTGCAGATGCTGAACCCGCCCCCGTCTCCGGCCACCGTCAGGTCTCAGTACACCATGGAGTTGGGTTACTCGTCCAACAGCCCGTCGACACACCGCTCGTACAGGTGACGCCGCGCAACACAGATGATGATGAGGTGTTACGTGTTCAGCGCTTGACTCTGTGTGTGTGTGTGTGTGTTCTGCAGCTACAGGCCGTACAGTTACCGTCACTTCGCCCCGCCGACGACGCCGTGCAGCACAGACGTGTGTGACAGCGACTACACGCCAGGCCGCCGGGCTCCGCCCACATCCGCGGCTGCTAAGGGCTACGCTAGCGACGTGAACTACGACTCGGAGCCACTGCCGCCGCCGCCCACACCACGCAGCCAGTACCTGTCGGCGGAGGAGAACTGCGAGAGCTGCCCACCCTCGCCCTACACCGACCGCAGCTACTCACACCACCTGTACCCGCCCCCGCCCTCGCCCTGCACAGACTCGTCCTGAGCCCCGCCCCCTGAGCCACAGGCCCCGCCCCCTGTACCCGCCCCTGCCCTCGCCCTGCACAGACTCGTCCTGAGCCCCGCCCCCTGAGCCACAGGCCCCTCCCCCTGTACCTGCCCTCGCCCTGCACAGACTCGTCCTGAGCCCCGCCCCCTGAGCCACAGGCCCCGCCCCGGTACCCGCCCCTGCCCTCGCCCTGCACAGACTCGTCCTGAGCCCAGGCCCCGCCCCCTGTACCCGCCCCCACCCTCGCCCTACTCCCGCCCCCACCCTCGCCCTACACCGACCGTAGCTACTCACACCACCTGTACCCGCCCCTGCACAGACTCGTCCTGAGCCCCGCCCCCAGAGCACAGGCCCCGCCCCCTGTACCCGCCCCCACCCTGCACAGACTCATCCTGAGCCCCGCCCCCAGAGCACAGGCCCCGCCCCCTGTACCCATCCCCACCCCCACCCTCGCCCTACACAGACTCGTCCTGAGCCAAAGGCCCCGCCCCCTGTACCCATCCCCACCCCCACCCTCGCCCTACACAGACTCGTCCTGAGCCAAAGGCCCCGCCCCCTGTACCCACCCCCGCCCTCGCCCTGCACAGACTCGTCCTGAGCCACAGGCCCCGCCTCCTGTACCCACCCCCGCCCTGCACAGACTCGTCCTGAGCCCCACCCCCTGAGCCACAGGCCCCGCCCACACCACATGTACTCATCCTGAGCCCGCCCCTTTAGCGCAGGCCCCTCGCCCACACCAACTGTACCCGCCCTCATTCAGCTTGGACTCATCCTGAGCCCGGCCCCGCTGAGCACAGGCCCCGCCCACATAACCTGTACTCGCCCTGAGCACAGGCCCTGCCCACACAACCTGTACTCACCCTGAGCCCCGCCCCCTGAGCACAGGCCCTGCCCACACAACCTGTACTCTCCCTGAGCCCCGTCCCCTGAGCACAGGCCCCGCCCACACAACCTGTACTCACCCTGAGCCCCACCCCCTGTGCATAGGCCCCGCCCACATCACAGTGTAAATATCCGTCTGGAGACTTCGAGACGAGACTCTGTCTTCTGATGCGTCGGGGGTCTGGCGGCTCCCTGTACATTTTTTAAAAGAAAAGAAAACATATTTATATATTTTCTATACAGTGTTTATTGGTTACGCCATAGAGCTTTGTATTAAAAGAAATTTGTACATTTTTTTTTAAAGAGAAAGATTTATTAAATCCACACAGACGTGATGCGTTGCCTTAATCCTGGAGTTCTGAATCAAACGCTCACCCAATGCCAAATAAACGAGGCGAAGCGCAGCGCCCCCTGCAGGCCTGGAGCAGCACCACACTGTGATCCCACTCGCTATCACAACATGGTACTCGTATTTTTCTACTATTTTTCTACTGATGTGCCCTCATCTGCACGTGACGAAGGCGGAACGGGAACTGAAGCGGCCTTCGTTCCTTCGCTCGCGTCACGACTTCTCGTGCCTGAGCGTTTTTTAGAATCATTTTTCACTTTTTTAAATCTCTGTGCCCACAAAAGCTCAATTATTTTTGTACCACATACTGTGTAGATACTGTATTTATAAGCTATAAAGAACCCCGTCATCATGTCCTTGCAGTGCTGCTGTTGTCCTGTCTCCTCAGAGGATCTGTGTGTGTGTGTGTGTGTGTGTGTGTGTGTGTGTGTGTGTGTGTGTGTGTGTGCTGGAGTCTGTCAGTGTCGTCTCTGTGTGTGTGTGTGTGTGGCTCGTCTGCAGGAGCTTCTGTAAAGAAGGGAAACTCACCAGCACAGATACTCCACCTCAGTCTTCATCGCTCGCTGGTGCGACTCTAGCGTTTCATCCGATAGCAGCTTCGGTACAATCATGAATGTGTGTCAAACAGCTGTTCCAAATCTCAATCCTGTTCTGCAAGGGCTTCTGGGTAACGCCACGTTTTTAGTTCCTTTATGATTCTGCTCACACCAGCATTTCCGTTTTCTTAACTGCACTTTACAGGAGCGGTTCAGTTCGTTCGTGTCTCTGTTTCGGTCAGGAGGTTCGCCGGCAGTCGTGGGTTTTAGTTGAACTTTCGCCACTGAACCCTTTATGTTTCTGTGGAAAGCGTCACGGGTCAGACGTCATTGCTGGAATTGTGGGAGAAATGTCTAAAGCACTTTTGAAGGAGTGAGCAGGATTGATTCACCACAGAATCTCGTCATTATTCATGTTTTATTTTGATTCTTTGCGAGGATGTGTTCAAAGGTGACCAACATTTGGTTTCTCATCAGTCATGAAATCTCCACTATCTCGAGTTGTTCTTGTACATTGTACATGCTTTACTTGTAAAACATTGTATAAAAACAGATGTGTACAGCTCATTCAGTCACGACTATAAGCTGTTGTAACAAATGAAATGATCTTTTTTTAATAAAACTGAGTGAACTTTTACATTTAAAATTCTGAAGTTCCACCTTTGTCCACGTGGCGGCGCAGCTGCTTCACATGTACAGTTCAATCCATAGATGTGTAATGTAGATGCCACATTCGTCCACTCCCGACGTCATGTTAACGCGTTTGCCATCTGGAAAAGGTCAGCGCCTCAGATGCTGTCCTCACTCAGTAAAAATCAGTGAGTTTTTTTGAGATGCCACAACATTGTGCAGCCTCTGGTTGTAAAAACCGCAGAGATCTAAATTCCAGAAGAAACAGGAAAACCATTCACAGGTGGGAATGTGTTGGTTTGTGTTTTAATGTGTACATTAACTCAATGTTACAGGCTTTTAAATGACTGTTTTAGCTAATGCCTTCATCTTGTATTAAATCCTATGAAAATCATTTGTTCAAGTCTATTGCAGATATAGATATTCATACTTGTGGTATTACTATGGTTGAAGACGCATAGTCAACTTGTTCTCAAGTGTTCATGGACTGGCTTTGACCGTTCCAACATGGTGGACGACTAATGACGCTAATGAGGAATCTATGTATTTATATCTAAGTTAGAAATAGCCAGTAATGAGGCATCAATGTATCTATCGATACAGAAACGGCCACTGGTGAATCTATGTATATATCTATGTTAGAAACAGTCACTAATGAGGAATCTATGTATATATATCTGTGTATAAATATATCTATATATACATGTATCTTATATAGAATCAGCAGCTAATGAGGAATCTGTATCTAGCCTATGTTAGAAACAGCCGCTTATGAGGCTTCTATATATCTGTGTATATCTATATATACATGTATCTAATATAGAAAAAACTGCTAATGAGTTATCTATGTATCTATATCTTAGTTGGAAACAGCCGCTAATGAGGCATCTATGCATCTATAGTTATGTTAGAAACAGCTGCTAGAGTTATCTATGTATATATAGTTATGTTACAAACAGCCACCAATGAGGCATCTATGTATCTATATCTTAGTTGGAAACAGCCGCTAATGAGGCATCCATGTATCTAATCTGTTAGAAACAGCCGCTAATGAGGCATCTATGTGTCTATGGTTATGTTGGAAACAGCCGCTAATGAGGAATCTATGTATCTAATCTGTTAGAAACAGCCGCTAATGAGGCATCTATGTATCTATATCTTAGTTGGAAACAACCGCTAATGAGGCATCTATGTATCTATATCTTAGTTGGAAACAGCCGCTAATGAGGAATCTATGTATCTATATCTTAGTTGGAAACAGCCGCTAATGAGGAATCTATGTATCTATAATGAGGAATCTATGTATCTATATCTTAGTTGGAAACAGCCGCTAATGAGGCATCTATGTATCTATATATTAGTTAGAAACAGCCGCTAATGAGGAATCTATGTATCTATATCTTAGCTGGAAACAGCCGCTAATGAGAAATCTATGTATCTATATCTATGTTAGAAACAGCCGCTTATGAGGCTTCTATATATCTGTGTATATCTATACATGTATCTAATATAGAAAAAACTGCTAATGAGTTATCTATGTATCTATATCTTAGTTGGAAACAGCCGGTAATGAGGCATCTATGCATCTATAGTTATGTTAGAAACAGCTGCTAGAGTATCTATGTATATATAGTTATGTTACAAACAGCCACCAATGAGGAATCTATGTATCTATATCTTAGTTGGAAACAGCCGCTAATGAGGCATCCATGTATCTAATCTGTTAGAAACAGCCGCTAATGAGGCATCTATATGTATCTATAGTTATGTTGGAAACAGCCACTAATGAGGAATCTATGTATCTATATCTTAGTTGGAAACAGCCGCTAATGAGGAATCTATGTATCTATATCTTAGTTGGAAACAACCGCTAATGAGGCTCATACTTTTAGCCCTTCAATCTGATTAGTTGAACGACGTTCGTCAGTCATGTGATCACCTGCGAACCAATCACAGCCGTGATGTTCAGGTACAGAGCTACTGCACTATTTACACAGTTAAATTACGTTTTTATCGTTGAGCATTGTATTATTCAGTGTGTGTTATAATGTACTGCACCCCATTCACACTTTTATGTGGCAATTATTTATAAAGTTTCTGTTCTGGACAGACAGCCAAACATGTTCAAGTACCACGTGTGTTTTATTTCAGCAATCAATAAACAGATCAATAATTGCTCCTTCACAAACACACCGAATCATTGTTTCATAAAAATAATGGCTGATCTGCCTCAAGAATGATTATATCATCAGTCGTTTGACTCTATTGTAAAAAATAAACATTGATCACTGTAGATTTGAGGTCCGTCGATGATTAACGAGTCATTATCGCATGATTCAGAGAGTCGGGATTCAGTCGCTGCTTCTGATTCACTTTCACAGCTTTAGAACTCTGATTCTGCCCTTCTCTTCAAAACCACCGAGTCCAGATCAGCGTGAGACCGCTCCAGGTCTGAACAGCAAAACCACCGAGTCCAGATCAGAGTGAGACCGCTCCAGGTCTGAACAGCAAAACCACCGAGTCCAGATCAGAGTGAGACCGCTCCAGGTCTGAACACAAGCTGTGAGAACGGTTAGCTAACGTTACCATGAAAACCTTATGAAAGTCCTCCGAGCGTTCAGACACAGTTTCTATGCTTCAAACATTATGGTAACGTTGCTTTTAAATGTACTCTGGATGTTCTGAAACAAGTAGAAACATTTAAAAAACTTTAAAACAAACATCCAACCAAACGTTCCTGTTTCTGGTGAAAGCGCTCCATGATCGATGCATGAATGATGTTTTTAAATGAGTTCTATGGCATTTGGTCAGCTGATCCTCTGACCTCTGACCCTTTAACAAGGTAAACCTGCAATACACTGTACACAAGACTGATCACAGGTCAGTATTTCCCATGGTTCCAGTCTCAGGAGTCTGAATGAAACAAACACCAACACTGTTAGATTCACACTAAAGCACCAATGAAAGAGAAAGCAGTGCAGACTGAGGGTGATGAAGAGGAGTTTCTCGGGTGATGAAGAGGAGTTTCTCAGGGTGATGAAGAGGAGTTTCTCAGGGTGATGAAGAAGAGTTTCTCGGGTGATGAAGAGGAGTTTCAAAGGGTGATGAAGAGGAGTTTCTCGGGTGATGAAGAGGAGTTTCTCAGGGTGATGAAGAGGAGTTTCTCAGGGTGATGAAGAGGAGTTTCTCAGGGTGATGAAGAGGAGTTTCTCAGGGTGATGAAGAGGAGTTTCTCAGGGTGATGAAGAGGAGTTTCTCAGGGTGATGAAGAGGAGTTTCTCGGGTGATGAAGAGGAGTTTCTCAGGGTGATGAAGAGGAATTTCTCAGGGTGATGAAGAGGAGTTTCTCAGGAGTTTCTCATGATGATGATAATGATGTCATAAAAGAGCCTGATGATGATGATGAAGATGATGTGTGATGATGCAGGGTCAGGGTCACCGCGCTGTAGACCCAGTCTCCACACATCGCTAGATTTAAGCTTTCATTTCTATATCTATAATTCACCTGATGATTTACACAACATTATATTCTTAAGAACATGAAAATGTATTTTTTGAAGAGTGATGAAGAGAGGAATCCGCACATTAAGGACCTTTAACTCGTTACAGAGTTTACTGCATACTTAATGCCTCATTTGCATATTCAAACAACCTTTCAGAAAACTTGTAATTCAAAAAGTGCTTAATGTATTAAACCAACTGTGGAAGTGATGCAACATTCTTAAAAATAAAGGTTTTTAAAAGAAGTTCTTAAAATAATTATTTTTTTATAAGTGCAAAGAACATTTTAATAATCTACAGAACCCTTTGTGCAGTGCACAGATGTTCAAGGCTCCAGTCATCGAAGCCAATAAAGAACCTTCATCTATAAGAGTAAATCTGTTTGTTAAAGATCATATTGTGTTTTCCTCGTCTTCATCTCTTCAGTGTGATGATGATGTGTGATCATGAAGACGCTCCAGTTCTTCTCTATATCAGTGTTCCTGAACTCCTGAAGCGCCTCCATTGTGTCTCGAGTTTCTTCCGGGAACGAACACGTCACAATATTCCTCATTATAATAATTCATATGCAGAATAAAGGGGCGGGGCCTGGTTGAATAAAGGGGCGGGGCCTGGTTGAGTTAGTTAGTAGAGTGTTAAACTGGCGGTTATGGAAAGGGGCGGGACATTTCCCAAACACACTCGAAGCGCTCGACCAATCACAACACACTGCTCCAGCCAACCAATCAGAGCACAGTGTGCTTTTCAGGAGGAGGGGCTTCATAGAGACAGGAAGTGAACAGAGCGTTACTGACAGACTGGGAAGAGAGGAGCCGCAACAATGGAGAATATGAGGAGAATAATCAACATTCAAGTTCTAGTAGAGCCTGAAAACATCATCAAGACTGTAAAAGAGTGTAATCTTTACGTTTTTTACCCTAGCTGGCTGTATTGTCTTGCCTTCATTCGGATTGTTGAGGTACTGGATACCCAGCGTTCAAATGAGAGAAGCAAACACCAAACGAAGCAAGCGTCCGTGTGTTGAAACCATAGTCTGTGTAAAACACTGGGCATAGTGTGTGTGACGTCACTCGTAGTGTTTCTGAAGAGCGCTTCTGAAGCCCGAAGTGGGCGGAGCCGGCCGTCGCCATCTTGGCCGCGTCACTCCCGGATAAACGTAAATGTGCAGCGAGGCGGATTAGCTGAGGTGACGTGACGCTAACACACAGCAGACAAACGGCTAGCAGTGACATCAGCGGCAATCCACCTGTCACTCAAGTGGCCACGCCCTTAATTATGCACAACTTTAAGGCTTAATATAATTTAAATGGATGAGTTATAAAAACATTCACCCGCCTCTCAGTCGTCATGAAGAGCAACATCAGCTTTATAGACCAAAACCACTTTCTGCGTTAGACTGTAAACGTGTTTTATTCTGCTGTAAAGTTTAACATGCGGGTCTATGGGATTGAGTCTCTTCTGCAGCCTCTAGTGGCCAGTCCATGAACTGCAGTGTCTTCAGTGTAGAGAGAGAGAGAAGGCTTCCGCTTGGTCGACACTGAGTGACTTCAGTCCTCAGGAAACCTGTATGATCTCCATGCTGCCGGAGAAGCTGGCCTGTGTGCCGGTCGTTCCCAGTTCTTCTCCGGGTCGAGTC
>NC_137125.1:55511901-55524401 GCF_949319135.1 Squalius cephalus | reverse complement strand
TTCTACTTTTAAATTTCGGACTTTCCCCGATCCGCCGGTTTGAGCCCTGACCTGGAGATCACATGACCTGGAGGAGATCACATGACCTGGAGGAGATCACATGACCTGGAGATCACATGACCTGGAGATCACATGACCTGGAGGAGATCACATGATGATGATGATGATGATCTCTGGTCATGTGATGAGGGTGAACTCGTCCTCGGCGTGGATCTCCCCATCGCTGAGTCTCAGTCTGGATCGTTTAGAGCTCAAATGTATATTTTTCTATGACGTGTTTGAGGTTGTAAAGCATGTCTGATTATTAAACTGTAGCTTTGCTTTGTGCTCATGAATATCTGTACAATATAAAGAGTGGATCTGAATCTGGCTCTCTCTCCTCATTAGAGCTCTCTAATTACTGTTTCAGACTGAGTGTGTGTGTGTGAGAGTGTGTGTGTGAGTGTGTGTGTGTGAGAGTGTGTGTGTGTGTGTGTGTGTGTGTTTCATGAAATCCTTTGCTTTCCCCCAGAGTGACGAGAGCTGGTCCGAGTTGTGTGTGTGTGTGTGTGTGTGTGTGGTCAGAGCTGGTCCGAGTCGTCCCTGTCGGAGTGTGCTGGATCTCCACATCTCAAAGATATTCTCATGCATAAACACCCAAATAATATTGTGGAAAATGAATATTATAAATGCATAAGTTTCTATTATATTACATCATTAGTTAGATTTGATTTATTTTTATCAAATGTTATTTATTTTATTTAAATTAAATTTATTTTAACTAATTTATGCACTATTTAGTTACTTAGTTTAATCTTTTTAACTATTTACACTGCTAATTTTTTATTTAAAACAAGTTTTATTTAGTTTTATCAAATTTTGTTTATTTACATACATTTATATTTTAGTCATTGGTTTATTTTTAAATGCACTGCTATTTAAAACAAATTTCTCAAATGTATTTTATTTAAATAAAATTATTTTAATTCATTTAAATATTTTAATTATTTAAATTTATTATGTAAGCACATTTTTATTTATGTATTCTAATAAAATGTATTCAAGTAAAATATATATTTTTTATTTTGCTATATAGTATAATTTAGTATTAATAACTTTATATTTATTTAATTAGTGTAATCTAATTTTTATTGATTTATTTGTCCATTATTTGCATTGGTGTTCTCGCCCGGGTCTTCGGTGTGTGAATGAGCTGTTCTGATGAGTGAGCGTCAGGAACTCACACACACGGTTTCATCTGAATCTTACAGAACGTTTAATTGTAAAATCACAGCGACAAGTCTGTCTTGCATCATGAAACGACACACAAAACTCTGAGACACAGTTTATCAGCAACTACAGGCACAAACACACGACGCGTCTTCAGGAGATTCACATGAATCCCGAGATCACAGACGGACCGGAAACACCAACAGAGGAACACATGAACGCGTGACGTCACAGTTAGCCGTAGCACCGCGGGTTAGCATCTCAGCAGGGGTAGCTCGCTCTTTACACTCACATTCACTGCAGCGTAATCCAGTTCCTCCAGTGGGAATCAGCGAGATCGGGAGAACCGGAAGTGT
Organism: Squalius cephalus; assembly: GCF_949319135.1. Classification (NCBI taxonomy): domain Eukaryota; kingdom Metazoa; phylum Chordata; class Actinopteri; order Cypriniformes; family Leuciscidae; genus Squalius; species Squalius cephalus. The sequence continues at coordinate 55,522,836 of NC_137125.1, read as the reverse complement.
GTGAGCTGCGCTTCATACATCTCTAGACTTCCGGTCAGAGACAACGGACGTTTATTCGCCTGCGAAATATCGCTAATGACCGCGGTGCAGTTAAAGCAACAGTTCACTCAAAGTCTGGCCTCATCCCAGCGAACGCTCTGTCAAGGTTCTCAAAACATTAATAGAACGTTCGTTCAAAGTTATCTGCGCTTTAATCATGTTCTCAAAACGTTAGAACAAAAACATCAATCATGGAAAGTTTTTACCAGAAACGGTTTCAGTTGGACGTTTTTTAAATGTTTCTACTTGTTTCAGAACGTTCAGATTCAAAAGTAACGTTCACTAATGTGTGAAGAATGATACAATGTTACTGTCATAATGTTTTTGAAATGTTCTCAGAATATAGTTTTGTTCGCTAGGATGTCGTTCCACAGGCTGTTTGAAAAACACACAGGGTTTAGAACGAATTGATGTTCATTTCTGCGTGAACTGTTGCGTTACGACAAAAGAGAGCCTTTACACAAAAGTGTTGGGTGGGTTAGCGCTAATGGGCCATGCTAATTTCTTCTCCTTTGCTTCTCGGTCGAAAGTGTCGTAAACCGAGTCTTTGACGAGCGTCTTCGCCGGCACCGGCAGATCCACCACGCCGACGTAGTTCTTTTTCGCCATCCGCGAGCTAGCGGTGATGGTGTACGCGTTACTGCGGTAGCACTTCATAGACGACATGCAGAAGGTCTCTCTCATGCCGCGCCGGAAGTTAGCGTTGTACACGGAGTAGAGCGTGGGTTTGGACGCGGTGGAGCTGAAGGAGATCCAGGCCACGGCGATGAAGAACAGCGCCCCCTGTCTGCCGGAGCCCGACGGGTGCCACAACTGTGCTACGTAAAACGGCGTCCAGCTTAGCAGAAACATCCCGTTTAGCATCAGGAACATCTTAATGGTTTTGACTTTAGTCCTGGGGACGATGTTCATGGTCCTGCGCACCGTTCGCCCGTCGGCGCCGATCCTCCAGATGTAGCGCACCACCCGCTGGTAGAAGGACACGATTAGCAGCGCCGGCACCAGGAATCCGAAGAGCAGGTGCGCGACCGCGTACGCTAACCCGTCCCAGCTATCCGCTAGGAAGAAGTCGCAGTGGTTCCTCGACGTCGCGGATCCGTAGAAGAACAAACACGGCGACACGAAGGCGGCATCGAACAGCCATGACGCTAAAATCATGCGCTTAGCCTTCTCGCGCGACACTTTGAAGCTTAGCGGGTACACGATGGTGTAGAAGCGGTCGACGCAGATGGACAGGAGCACGTACACCTGGACGCCGGGGCACAGGTGCTGAAGGTAGCGTACGGTTCGACACGCGGCCGCGGTCAGAGGCCAGTGACCCGCCGACACCTGGAGCAGAACTAGCGGCGCGCAGGCTAGGCTAAGCAGCAGGTCCGCGCACGCCATCGACACCACAAAGTAGTTGGTCGTGGACTGAGTTCTGCGGCTGCGATGGATCACCAGACACACTAGCGAGTTTCCCAGAACCGACACGAGCCAGAAGACGCTGAACACCAGGCCGAGGAGCGTGACCTCTGTCGGGGTCAGGTCATAGGTCAGGTCGTGTGAGGTCAGCGAGCCGTTGCTCTGGAACGAGGACGAGTCCAGACGGCACATGACCGGCGTCGGCGTTGAAGAATCGTTCCCGTCGGAGTCGTTGAAGAGGAAAGCGGGGGGGAGCGAAGGCTTCTCGCCCTCCATGGACAGGAAGTGCATCATCAGCCTCTGAGTCGATCACAGCTGAAACACACGAGAGGAGCAGATGATCAGCTGTGTAGAGCTTCACATGTTCGACAAACAACGTCTTTATAAGGTTATATATCACTGATAATATAGTTTATATAAATCTAACTCTATATATATACAGCTGTGTGATAATATAAGGCTAAAGGTTGAGCACATGAACAATCTCCTGATCTAGAACCCGTGTTTTTGATCCAGAATCTGTGATCGTCTGTTTTCCCTGCATCTGAAACACGTTTCCAGGGAGAGCGATCTGGTTCCTCAGTCTAGAACCTCTTCTGTTCAGGTGTTTCAGACACACAGCACTGCTGGATCTGAGGAGACCAGGGCGAGCTCTTACATTAAATACATAATCAAACGACACCGGATTGAGTTGATCAGCTCGTTAGGAGAGACTCCACCATCATCATCATCATCTTCATCATCATCACCTGAACCGAGTGTGTCAGATTAGATCAGGTGTGAAGGACTTCATGACACGAGGGTGAGTGAAAACACGGCTCCGATCACTGATATATCAAATACCGAGTTATTAATATTCATATTTATATCGTCTGAAGAAACATTCACTTTTTTAGAGAAGACAAACCTTATTTAAAGCGTCGTGTGCCGGATGTAAATCCTCCAGAGAGCTTCTATTCTATTACAGCCACCCGAGACTGAAGATGCTCCTCGAGAGACGCTCATCACCTGTGTGTGTGTGTGTGTGTGTGTGTGTGTGTGTGTGCTGATCTCAGCACAGTTTACTCTGGTGACGACGCGGTAATTCATCAACAACACATCTGATCCCACAGGAGATATTGAAGAATATGATGAAGATAAACAACATTTATAGAACCTTCTTATGACGTTAAACTCTGACATGCGTTCTCGTGATGTTGAGCAACATTCCTGTTTTTCCTTGATGAACGTTCCCACTGCGTTGAGAGAAGGTTCCGAGTACATTCTCAGATAAAATTATAAAATACAATGTTCTCTTAACGTTCACATAACCATGAAAAAACATCTTAAGACATTTTTAAAAACTGGACTTTTTAATCATTCAGAAATAACGCTTTTATAACCTAATGGAAATGTTAGCTAACGTTCTTAACACATTTTTCGTTAAAGTTGTTCCGTCATTTTTGAACGAAAAATGTTACGCTATGAAACTTGGTAAAGGTTTTGGCACTTTCCGTGTTTGAACACACACACACACACACACACACACACACACACACATCATGGACGTGAATCGAAAAAGCGAAATGATCCTGAAAAGCGTTCGGTACTGCGGGAAAACTAAATCCCACTGAAAGCTCATTTATTGATTTATCAAACTCACATTTCACCCTAAAAATGCCGGGATGTTTCAACACACGTTTGGGTAAATATGTACTAACGCAACCGGTGTGTTTAAAATGTAATTTGAACCAATAATAACCAATAGATTTGAACCAATGGTTGGGTTTTCCCATATTTTACCCAAACGTGGGGCTTGTTTATATTTATGTCTTTGATTTTCTCGCAGTTTTAGAGTAAACCGTGTCATGTATGTTTTTATTTTTTAGCGTTTTTCATAACAGCAAATGTAAAATTGTATTATTTTTTTCAAGTTAACTCATCATTTGAGCAATGATCTGCCGTGTCTTCTTTAAAAAGAGACCAAACTCCCAAAGCATTGAAGATTTCTGACTGATTTAATTGACCATTTCATTTTCATTCTTACGGTATATGCTCAAAAAGTGAATTAATGGATTATAACTACAGCATAAATATAATTTAGTAGGCTAGCATAAAATCCCCCTAAAAAAAATACAAAATATTAAATACAACCTATCATCGAACTAAAACACAGCATAACCATTTCATTGAAATAAAAAAACGGTATTTTTTCCCAGAGGGTTAAAAATGATTATTCAAACATGAAAAGATCCATGAATGAATTAATCGTCGTATATGTACATATGAGGGCCTGTTATGATTCAGCATCAGCACGAGCGCTCGTTCACGGCGGGTAACACTGTAACAACAGTATATTATGAGATATGAATCTGACGCGCGTGTAACGCTCGCGTGAGGCGCGTCGTGTTGTTTTCCTCGGACTCACCTCATCAAGCGCTTCTTCTCCTCCTTCTTCTCCTTCTCGAGTCGTTTATTTCCTCCATCGTTTCTCCTCATCGACGTGTTTCTTTACATGTCCTCCGCTTTACAAATCAATCGATCACAGCATCATCCATCGAGCTCAGACACGCGCGCGCGCTCACATCAGACCCGCGTATGCAAATCCGTGACGTGACAGTTTTGATTGTGCTCATGAATTATTCATATGTGAGCCACACACTGTTTGTGTCACTGTCACGGTGGGGTTTATGAAACACTGATTTGTTGTTTTGTTTTCGAACTGAGCCGATGATATCTACACATACATTGTTTATTAACCCTAATACACGAACACATTTAGCATGTTTATGAAGCACACGTCTGCCATTGTGAGGACATCAGGAAACACTGGATCTTTGCAGCTGGCTATTGTCCGTTCTGACGTCAGTGATGCAGTGTGTCACGTGACCTGCAGGGTTTGTTCTTCAGCAAGTGTCATTATATGAGCGGATGAAATGAATCTGTCAAGTGTTTGTTGCATCGATGCTGATGCTGTTGTCTGAGGGTGTTGCCATGGCAACAGCTGGTGAGGAGAGGCTGTTCTTTTGTGTCTGTTGTCATGGCGACTAATAGCTGTATCATCAGAGAGAGAGAGATTTCTAATTCCAGTTACACACAACCGAGAGAAAACCACGTTCGTCTGAAGATGCTCTCGGGTTTGTTGACCTTTGACCCCAGCGCTCATGAACCGGTGATGATGAGCTGTCAATCACTCACTCTCAGCTCATTCTGTGTCTGTCGAGCGAGTGATCATTTAAAGCAGAGAAGAAACAGATGAAGGTTTTTTCTTTTTTTAATCCTCATTTACAGAAAACAACATTAAAGTCTATAAATAGTTTTCATTTACACTGATGGAAAACAGTCAGAGTCTCAGTGAAACGTTACAGTCGTCGAACAGGAGCGTTCTCTCAGCGTTGAGCAAGCGTTCTTCCAGAAACATTAAATGAAGGTTCCGAGTTATCCGCTCTGATAATGTCCTCAGTTTAGCACAGGAGCATCACGTCGATCAGTGGTTCAGAGGCTGCTAGCGTAGCGTCCGCATGACGAACACGAGCGCCTGGCGAACACGAGCGCCGCAGACCCGCACCGGTGTGTGTGGATCAAACCTCATGATCATGAGGCGAACAGAAAGTAAAAGCACGTCTTTGTGCTTAATAATAACTCTATAGTGTGAGAGAATTAACGCAAGATTAAAGAGATGAAGAAGAGTTTCAGCAAGTGTATTTACACTCATATGTACAACAGAGAGAGCTGAGATCCGGTCAGATCCGGTCAGATCCGGTCCACGTTCCTGATGGCGCCGTCCACCGTCAGCGAGCCGAACCTGACACACAGGAGAGCAGTCTCAGTGTGTGTGTAGAGTGTGTGTGTGTGTGTGTGTGTGTTCATGAGTGTGTGTGTGTGTGTGTGTGTGTGTGTTCATGAGTGTGTGTGTGTGTGTGTGTGTGTGTGTGTGTTCATGAGTGTGTGTGTGTAGAGTGTGTGTTCATGAGTGTGTGTGTAGAGTGTGTGTTCATGAGTGAGTGTGTGTGTGTGTGTGTGTGTGTGTGTGTGTGTGTGTGTGTGTGTGTTCATGAGTGTGAGTTCATGAGTGTGTGTTCATGAGTGTGTGTGTGTGAGTGTAGAGTGTGTGTTCATGAGTGTGTGTGTGTGTAGAGTGTGTGTTCATGAGTGAGTGTGTGTGTGTGTGTGTGTGTGTTCATGAGCGTATGTTCAAGAGTTCATGAGTGTGTGTGTGTAGAGTGTGTGTGTAGAGTGTGTGTTCATGAGTGAGTGTGTGTGTGTGTGTGTGTGTGTGTGTGTGTGTTCATGAGTGTATGTTCATGAGTTCATGAGTGTGTGTTCATGAGTGTGTGTGTGTGTGTGTAGAGTGTGTGTTCATGAGTGTGTAGAGTGTGTGTTCATGAGTGTGTGTGTTCATGTGTGTGTAGAGTGTGTGTGTGTGTGTTGATGAGTGTGTGTGAAGCTTCACCTCTCCAGGAACAGGTTGTTCTCCGCCAGCTCCTTCACCACTCCCTCCATCTCCTCCTTCAGCTTCTTCATCCTGAGGGAAACACACACGGATCAAGACTATATCCAGGGTTAGAGATTCACTTCTTTACTCGCCACTCCGGCTACTAAATGTTTAAGTTACCGGCCGTTCAGAGCTTCCACTAGCCAAACCAGAAGAAAAAAAAAGAAATAAACCAGATGAACTATGTCACAGTGTGTGTGTGTGTGTGTGTGTGTGTGTGTGTGTGTGTGTGTGTGTATAAAAGCTGTGACGTCAATCTGGTTTATTACTTTTTGTTTTTTTTGTGTTTGTGTATATATACGTGTGTGTGTGTGTGTGTGTGTGTATATATTGTAAAATTTCTTATTCAAATGAATCCTGTCATCCAGCATCTCCTCTTCCTCTTTCATCCTCATCACCAAAAATATGTTTTAGATGGACAGATCAAACAGTGCAAAGAACATCAGCATAGAGTGTGATTCTGTTCACCGAATGCTTTTAAAGGGCTCCTATAATGCCCTTTCTCAAGATGTAAATAAGTCTCTGATGTCCAGAGTGTGTGTGTGAAGTTTAGCTCTAAATACCCCACAGATATTTATATATCGCATGTTAAAATTGTCACTTTGTGAGGGCGAGCAAAAACACTGTGTGTCCGTCCCTTTAAATGCAAATGAGCTGCTGCTCCCGGCACAGGGGGCGGAGCTTCAAGAGCTCGTGTTCTTTTACCTCACACACACACACACACACACACACACACACACACACTGAACAATTCAAAAACGTTTAGCATTTATATTCAAACCGAGTCGGACAAAGATGGAGAGACTCGAGAAGTGGATCATGTAGAAGCAACAGGACGTTTCTGAACGGTTAGTTGATGAGTTTATGAAGCTGATGTGGAGTTATCTTCCAGTCATTAATTAGCATATTCTATCATGATGATCTATAAATCGTGTTCAGGGGGCGGGGTTTATGTACATTTTAGGGTTAGTGATGTCACCAACATTGTAGTTCCTACCAGCCGTTTGTTGTAGTTCTTAAAAAGTGATTTCTGTAAAAGTTTCTCCCTTTGCTTTGAACTTTGAGCGTCGGGTATGAGCAGATTCTGCGCTGTATTTAATACATCATTACGACTCACGAGTATTTGCGCTAAATCTGCGCGAACTTCACGAACTTCTCCAGCGAAGTGAGTAACGCCACATGATCGAGATTCGACAGCGTTTCCCGCCACTGCTGATTTTACTCTGGTGGTGTTTATTTCAAACCCTGTCCATACCATATCTGACCTCAGAGGTCAGAGGTCATGCTCACCCCAGGGTCATCTCCACCAGAGTGCTGGGACTGAGGTACGCCTGCGGTTTGAGTCCTCCAGCCGCCATGGGCATCATCTTCTGAGGCAGCTGCTCCATCAGCTGAACACACACACACACACACAGGTTAGCGTCTCTGTGTCGTTACAGCGCAGCTACACGGACAGCACTTCCTGTTTACTCACTTTATACACGCGCTGCAGGATCAGAGTCACTTCCTGTTCCATGCCGGAGAACTGACCAGTCAGAGACAAGAGGTGCTTACGAACATGATGGAACTTCCTGCAACAGAACAGCACAGTTACCATGGCAACAGCGCACAGAGCCAATGAGATCCCTGCGCTCACAGTCATGTGTCGAGTACAGCAGGTCACGTGACTCAGTTTAGGACATCACTCACTTCATCCACTCCTCACTCTTGGAGATGAAGAGCCGATACTTCATGGCACACTCGTCCGAGAACAGCGCCCGCGCCTTAGTGGCGTGCAGAACCAGCTTCTGTCTGAGGGAACACACCGATCTTCAGGTCATCGTGACACACACACTCTCTCACTCACTCACACACTCACACACTCACTCACTCACACACTAACCCGACCCCTAAACCTATCCATCACACACACACACACACACACAAACACTCACACACACTCACTTGTCGAACTTGTGGATCTGTTCTTCATTATAGGGCAAACCTGCGGAGACGAGACAGGAGTCAGACACGAGAAGAGAAGCAGCTCGTGATGTACTCTCACACTCTCACACTCTCACACTCTTACACACACACACACTCTCACACTCACTCACTCACTCACACACACACACACACACACACACACACACACTCACTCACTCACTCACTCACTCACTCACTCACTCACTCACTCACTCACTCACTCACTCACACACACTCTCACACTCTTAAACACACACACACTCTTACACACACACACACTCTCACACTCTCACACACACACTCTCACACACACACTCTCACACACACACTCTCACACACACACTCTCACACACACACACACTCTCACACTCTCACACACACACTCACTCTCACACACACTCACTCTCACACACACTCTCTCACACACACTCACACACACTCTCACTCACTCACTCACACACACTCTCACACTCTTAAACACACACACACTCTTACACACACACACACACTCTCACACTCTCACACACACACTCTCACACACACACACACACACTCTTACACACACACACTCTCACACTCACACACACACACTCACTCTCACACACACTCACTCTCACACACACTCACACACACTCTCACACACACACACACACACACACACACACACTCACGTCTCTCGGCCTTGTCCTTCTTGAACTGCTGGTAGACGGCGCTGATGGCGTCGAGCAGGACCTTGATCTTCTCCACACTGCACAAACACAACAACAGCGTCAGTCTCGCGTGACAGTCGCACACTCACGCCTAACACTGCGCTTTATACACACATCACTCACACTTTATTTTACAGTGTGTACTTACTATAGTAATAACAGTACATGATGCTTGATTACGTACACACACACTACCAGTCTAACGCTCTGGATCGTTTTTAAAATAAGTCTCTTCTGCTCACCAGCGTTTGATTAAAAATACAACAACAAAAACACAGTAATATTGTGAAATATTATTATAGTGTAAATCATCTGTTGTCTATGTGAATATACAGTAAAGTGTAATTTATTCCTGTGATCAAAGCTGAATGTTCAGCATCATTACTCCAGTCTTCAGTGTCACATGATCCTCCAGAAATCACTCTAATATGAGGATCTGATGATCAAGAAACATTTATGATTATTATCAGTGTTGAAAACAGTTTTGTACGATTTTAATTTCAGGATTCTTTGATCAATAGAAAGTTCAAAAGAACAGCATTATCTGAAATAGAATCTTTTGTAAATAAATCTTACCGGTCCAGAATGTTTGACTGGTAGTGTGTGTGTGTGTGTGTGTGTGTGTGTGTTGGTTGTAGAGTAACTCACTTCCGGTCTTCCGGATGCGTTCCCACTTGCTGCGTCCAGGTGTCGGTCAGACTCCCGCCGGGCAGGAACATGGTGCTGATGTCCTGCAGCGTCTGCTCCATCGAGCCCAGAGAGCTGGACAGCTGTGTGTGTGTGTGTGTGTGTGTGTGTGTGTGTGTGAGAGAGAGAGACGTGATGAAGAGAGCCAGCGCTTACATGAACAAGCTTTAAACCTCTAAACCTTCACTCACCCGCATCACCTTCTTCCTCATGTCCCGGATCTCATCGTACTCCGCCGACAGCATGTTTCCCTGCATCAGGACCTCACACCTGACACACACACACATGCACACACGCACGCACACACACACGCACACACACACAAAACAAGTGACGGGTGACGGCGTGTACATGCGTATCATGTGTTTAGTCTTTAGGAAACACACACACACACACACACACACACACACAGCTCTTCACTCTCTCACACACACACACACACACATGCACACACACACACACTCACATCTGCTCGGTTCTCTCCAGCGTTTGGCTACAGTAGTTGCACGCGTGGATCACCTCCGTCTTCTTGTGCACCGTCTCCCCGTACTCGTCTCTGATCAGCTCACTGCAACATCAGACCCACAGTCTCAACTCACACACCAAACTCTAAAACACACTGGTGTCGTTTATCAGGGAGTCGCTTCATGAACTCACTTCAGGCCTCGCACGGCTTTCCTCACCAGCTCCTGGTACAGAAGCAGCGAGTCGGACGTCTTCCACAGATATCCCACGTCACCTGCGAACGTCTGAGCAGAAACACGGCTGACATCTTTACTAACAGGCTGAAAGCGATTAAGACATCTCATGAATCGGCTCAGGAGCTCGAGCAGGTTCAGGCTCTGACTCAGCGCTAGATACCTCAGACCCGTGACCTCAGCTCCTGCGGTGTCTTACCTTGGCATAGCTGGCGTCCAAATCCAGGTCGTAGCGAGGCTGTACTTTAGGAGGGCTGGCTGCAAACACACGGATCCTTATTAGTGTTTTGGGCAATGAAATAAAAGTTATCAGATTACTCTTCGCTGTGACGAGTAAAGTAACGCATTACGCACAGATCACCTGCGAGGCCTGGAGGAGACTGAGGCTCCAGGTGAGAAACTTAATGCATTACTTTCCATCATGAGTAACTAACGCGGCTTTCGCACCGGAGGAAGCTCTTCATCGTTCCTAGAACTATTGGCGGAAGTTCCCGGATGTCGGCGTGTTTGTTCGCACTTCAGGAACTAGGAACTATTTTAGTTTTAGGAACTCCTTTTAGAGGAACTACTTTACTCCTCCTCCAGAGTCGCTCTACACCAGCGCTAGAGGAACTACTTTACTCCTCCTCCAGAGTCGCTCTACACCAGCGCTAGAGGAACTACTTTACTCCTCCTCCAGAGTCGCTCTACACCAGCGCTAGAGGAACTACTTTACTCCTCCTCCAGAGTCGGTCTACACCAGCGCTAGAGGAACTACTTTACTCCTCCTCCAGAGTCGGTCTACACCAGCGCTAGAGGAACTACTTTACTCCTCCTCCAGAGTCGCTCTACACCGGCGCTAGAGGAACTACTTTACTCCTCCAGAGTCGCTCTACACCGGCGCTAGAGGAACTACTTTACTCCTCCTCCAGAGTCGCTCTACACCGGCGCTAGAGGAACTACTTTACTCCTCCTCCAG
>NC_137125.1:55501901-55509401 GCF_949319135.1 Squalius cephalus | reverse complement strand
GTGTGTGTGTGTGTGTGCTCTCACGTGTTGTATGTGTGTATGTAGATGTGGTGGAGTGTGTGTGTGTGTGTGTGTGTGTGTGCTCTCACGTGTTGTATGTGTGTATGTAGATGTGGTGGAGTGTGTGAGTGTGTGTGTGTGTGTGTGTGTGTGTGTGTGTGTGTGCTCTCACGTGTTGTATGTGTGTATGTAGATGTGGTGGAGTGTGTGTGTGTGTGTGTGTGTGTGTGCTCTCACGTGTTGTATGTGTGTATGTAGATGTGGTGGAGTGTGTGTGTGTGTGTGTGTGTGTGCTCTCACGTGTTGTATGTGTGTATGTAGATGTGGTGGAGTGTGTGTGTGTGTGTGTGCTCTCACGTGTTGTATGTGTGTATGTAGATGTGGTGGAGTGTGTGTGAGTGTGTGTGCTCTCACGTGTTGTATGTGTGTATGTAGATGTGGTGGAGTGTGTGTGTGTGTGTGCTCTCACGTGTTGTATGTGTGTATGTAGATGTGGTGGAGTGTGTGTGAGTGTGTGTGCTCTCACGTGTTGTATGTGTGTATGTAGATGTGGTGGAGTGTGTGTGTGTGTGTGTGTGTGTGTGCTCTCACGTGTTGTATGTGTGTATGTAGATGTGGTGGAGTGTGGCCTGCTGGAGGCTGAACACGTAGACCACGATGCGGTGTAAGATGTCGCTGGTCTCGGCGAAGAACTGGTCGAATCCCCAACACTTCTCCTGATCCGCCTCCAGGATGTTGGCCAGCACTGGCGTGAGGAGACTCTGAAGACCCCTGAAACACACACACACACACCGTCACACACACACGCGTCTCCACACCACCGAACCGCCGTCTCACACACTCAAACACACTTGGAGAGGCTGCAGGAGATCGGCATCTCTGAGCTCCACTCGATCTTCCCGTTCTCGAACTTCTGATGGCCTGAGATCGCTCCCGACGGCTTCTCCGTGATGATCTTATACCTGCGACACACAAACATCAGGTGACCACCAGCGCCGGGAAAACTAACACAACATCCTGGAATCAGACACTCGTTAGAAAATTAATTTCGATTCCTTTGTGAACATTTCAATATGAGTTTAAACCATTCAAGTGTGAGAGACGAGTTAGTGTGATGCAGGTGTGTGTGTGTGTGTGTGTGTGTGTGATGAGTTAGTGTGACACAGGTGTGTGTGTGTGTGATGAGTTAGTGTGACACAGGTGTGTGTGTGTGTGACGGCACCCACATGACTTCTTTGTTCCTGCGCGGGCCTTCGAAGGGTCTGAACGGCAGGCATCCGGTGGCGGCGTGATAGAACGTGACTCCGATGCTCCACAGATCCACCGTGGCTCCGTACTTCTTCTGGTGATCTTTCCTCAGAACCGCTCGCTCGTACATGTCGGGATGCTGCGCACACACACATCAGCACACACACACAGATCAGCACACACACACAGATCAGCACATGTTCCTCACAAACACACACACACACACACACACACACACACACACACAGAACAGCACATGTTCCTCACACACACAGATCAGCACATGTTCCTCACACACACAGATCAGCACATGTTCCTCACACACACAGATCAGCACATGTTCCTCACACACACACAGATCAGCACATGTTCCTCACACACACAGATCAGCACATGTTCCTCACACACACAGATCAGCACATGTTCCTCACACACACAGATCAGCACATGTTCCTCACACACACAGATCAGCACATGTTCCTCACACACACAGATCAGCACATGTTCCTCACACACACACAGATCAGCACATGTTCCTCACACACACAGATCAGCACATGTTCCTCACACACACACAGATCAGCACATGTTCCTCACACACACAGATCAGCACATGTTCCTCACACACACAGATCAGCACATGTTCCTCACACACACAGATCAGCACATGTTCCTCACACACACAGATCAGCACATGTTCCTCACACACACACAGATCAGCACATGTTCCTCACACACACAGATCAGCATATGTTCCTCACACACACAGATCAGCATATGTTCCTCACACACACACACACACACACACACAGAACAGCACACACACACACACAGATCAGCACATGTTCCTCACACACACAGATCAGCACATGTTCCTCACACACACACAGATCAGCACATGTTCCTCACACACACAGATCAGCACATGTTCCTCACACACACAGATCAGCACATGTTCCTCACACACACAGATCAGCACATGTTCCTCACACACACAGATCAGCACATGTTCCTCACACACACAGATCAGCACATGTTCCTCACACACACAGATCAGCACATGTTCCTCACACACACACAGATCAGCACATGTTCCTCACACACACAGATCAGCACATGTTCCTCACACACACAGATCAGCACATGTTCCTCACACACACACAGATCAGCACATGTTCCTCACACACACAGATCAGCACATGTTCCTCACACACACAGATCAGCACATGTTCCTCACACACACAGATCAGCATATGTTCCTCACACACACACACAACAGGCCCTATCATACTCTATCATACTCTATTGTGGCTTGTCAGAGGCTAAAAAGTATGAAATATGAGCAATTATAAACTCCTAAAATGTTGAAAGTGTGTGTTCTTCAGATTGAACACCATCGGTTTCACTGCAACTCGCCAAAGATTTACACTAGGAGAAACACACTGGGCCCTGTCACACACCAGGAGCGGCGCGAGTGTGTTCTGCTGGTTTCAGCCCGACGCAGTGTTAATTTTCCTGCGCCGCGTTGTTTAAATAGCGAATGCATTAGCGCTCATCAGTGTCCATCTGGACTGAGGACGAGTGTGTGTTCAGGCGCAGTGATGGAGCGCTGCTGGACTGAGGACGAGTGTGTGTTCAGGCGCAGTGATGGAGCGCTGCTGGTCTGAGGAACTGAAACACACTGAGCCGTTGACCAACTGAAGCTGCTCTAAAGGCAATGGCGCAATATTGTTTTTGTTATGTAAAGAGCGCGTTCGTAATATACAGTGAGGAAAATAAGTATTTGAACACCCTGCTATTTTGCAAGTTCTCCCACTTAGAAATCATGGAGGGGTCTGAAATGGTCATCGTAGGTGCATGTCCACTGTGAGAGACATAATCTAAAAAAAAAAAATCCAGAAATCACAATATATGATTTTTTAACTATTTATTTGTCTGATACAGCTGCAAATAAGTATTTGAACACCTGAGAAAATCAATGTTAATATTTGGTACAGTAGCCTTTGTTTGCAATTACAGAGGTCAAACGTTTCCTGTAGTTTTTCACCAGGTTTGCACACACTGAGGAGGGATGTTGGCCCACTCCTCCACACAGATCTTCTCTAGATCAGTCAGGTTTCTGGGCTGTCGCTGAGAAACACAGAGTTTGAGCTCCCTCCAAAGATTCTCTATTGGGTTTAGGTCTGGAGACTGGCTAGGCCACGCCAGAACCTTGATATGCTTCTTACAGAGCCACTCCTTGGTTATCCTGGCTGTGTGCTTCGGGTCATTGTCATGTTGGAAGACCCAGCCTCGACCCATCTTCAATGCTCTAACTGAGGGAAGGAGGTTGTTCCCCAAAATCTCGCAATACATGGCCCCGGTCATCCTCTCCTTAATACAGTGCAGTCGCCCTGTCCCATGTGCAGAAAAACACCCCCAAAGCATGATGCTACCACCCCCATGCTTCACAGTAGGGATGGTGTTCTTGGGATGGTACTCATCATCATTCTTCTTCCTCCAAACACGTTTAGTGGAATTATGACCAAAAAGTTCTATTTTGGTCTCATCTGACCACATGACTTTCTCCCATGACTCCTCTGGATCATCCAAATGGTCATTGGCAAACTTAAGACGGGCCTTGACATGTGCTGGTTTAAGCAGGGGAACCTTCCGTGCCATGCATGATTTCAAACCATGACGTCTTAGTGTATTACCAACAGTAACCTTGGAAACGGTGGTCCCAGCTCTTTTCAGGTAATTGACCAGCTCCTCCCGTGTAGTTCTGGGCTGATTTCTCTCCTTTCTTAGGATCATTGAGACCCCACGAGGTGAGATCTTGCATGGAGCCCCAGTCCGAGGGAGATTGACAGTCATGTTTAGCTTCTTCCATTTTCTAATGATTGCTCCAACAGTGGACCTTTTTTCACCAAGCTGCTTGGCAATTTCCCCGTAGCCCTTTCCAGCCTTGTGGAGGTGTACAATTTTGTCTCTAGTGTCTTTGGACAGCTCTTTGGTCTTGGCCATGTTAGTAGTTGGATTCTTACTGATTGTATGGGGTGGACAGGTGTCTTTATGCAGCTAACGACCTCAAACAGGTGCATCTAATTTAGGATAATAAATGGAGTGGAGGTGGACATTTTAAAGGCAGACTAACAGGTCTTTGAGGGTCAGAATTCTAGATGATAGACAGGTGTTCAAATACTTATTTGCAGCTGTATCATACAAATAAATAGTTAAAAAATCATATATTGTGATTTCTGGATTTTTTTGTTTTAGATTATGTCTCTCACAGTGGACATGCACCTACGATGACAATTTCAGACCCCTCCATGATTTCCAAGTGGGAGAACTTGCAAAATAGCAGGGTGTTCAAATACTTATTTTCCTCACAGTAAGCCTATAGGCGGGTCCACAACACGCTACACTCTGCCCAAAACACACACACTACTCATTATGAGAATAGAGACGACACTTTTAGACCAGCGCCGGGAGCACCGACCATTTTTCCCATCGTTAAACTAGCAAAAGTGGATTTGGACACCAAAAGTCCTTTAGAAAATGCGCTAAGATCCTTAAAATAGGGCCCATGTTACTATTATTTTATTTATTCCCTCTGTTTTGATTACTGTTGTCTGTATTGTAACCCACTCTTTAATTGTCTTCCTTTTGTATAATTTTTTTGTTTGTAAAATGTTTAAAAATGAAGAAATAAATCATATGTATTAATTTTTTTAAATAGGTTAGTGTTTTCCCATGATCCTCAGCTCACCAGATATTCCTCAGTGCCGTAGAGCGACACGAACTGCTCGTCGTCCTCCAGCTCGCGCGCCGCTCCGAAGTCCGTGAGTTTATAGACGGATCGGCCGTCCTCTCCGATCACACGCATGATGTTCCCCGGCTTGATGTCCCGATGCACGATGCCGTACTCCCTCAGGTGGTTCATTCCTGCCACTGTTGATGACATGATCACATGATGACACTCGCGTGAGATCAGTGGGATCTTCCCTTAAGAAACCTTGAGGAGCGTTGTGTTCTCCGGCTCGTGTCGTGTGTGTGTGCAGAACTCACCGACGTCCTGCAGAACGATGAGGAACTCGTCCTCCGGGAGCCCGTAGGCGTTGGTCGGCTCCTCCAGGACCGTGTACAGACTCCCACACGGACAATACTCCATCACCAACACCTTGTGACGCGTGTTCGACTGACAAACAACATCAGCGTTCACAATCACAACAGAACTGTGACGACTGGTGTTCATAGAGAACCGGTATTACAGCTCACACACACACACACACACACACATGAGGAAGTGAATCAGGGAAGAGTTCAGCAGTGACTGTGTTTAACTTCAGAATTAAAGAATTACATTCTCCTGATTCTTTACTCTCCTCTCGTCATCCGAGATGTTCATGTCTGTCTTTCTTCAGGTTTCTGAGGAAAACGCTCCAGGATGTTCCTCCATATAGTGTCTTCAATGGGGTCCAGCGGGTCGAAGGTCCAGATGTGAGTTTCAAAGTCTCGACACGATCCAGCCGAGGAATAAGAGTCTCATCTATAGACACATTTATATACTTTTAACCACACATGCTGGTCTTGCACTCGCTGTGATGCGCCACACATTACGTCATCAGGGTGAAAGGTCAAGCGTGTTCCGGTTCAGAAATGTAGGATAGGGTGAAAAACTTCCAACTTCATAATCGTCCGACATCGTTGTTTATTTATTTTTATTTTTTTACTTAGTCTTTGCACATTCACTTTGTAAACACTAGGTCTGTACTTACGCATACGTCACGCTTGACCTTTCACCCTGATGACGTAATGTGTGTCGCATCACAGCGAGTGCAAGACCAGCATTAGTGGTTAAAAGTATATAAATGTGTATTTTGTTGTAAAATGTCGGCTGGTTTGTCTAGATGAGACTCTTATTCCTCGGCTGGATCGTGTCGAGACTTTGAAACTAACATCTGGACCTTCGACCCGTTGGACCCCATTGAAGACACTATATGGAGGAACATCCTGGAGTGTTTTCCTTTATTTCTTTCCGACTGAAGAGAGAAAGACGTGAACAACTTGGATGACGTGAGGAGAGTAATTTTGACTCTGAAGTGGACTGATACTCTTTCCAGGTGTGTTCTCAGGTGTGGTCTCACCTCCTCCTCGACGGCGAAGAGCTTCACGATGTTTTTGTGGTTGAGTTTCTTCAGCACCTCGAACTCCCTCATCTGGACGTCCAGCGGCCGCAGAAAGCTCAGGTTATTGAACACTTTGACCGCGTACAGATCGCCCGTTTTCTACAGAGAGTCGAATATAAAGTTCACATCACTCAGAAACATGCGCTGAGGAATCAACGATTCAAAAGATTCACTGACTCGATTCAAAAAGCTCTGTGTGAGAGATTCAGAGTGAGGCTTAAAAAGTGAATCAGAAATGTTTCAAGAGCATTTTTGTGAACGTTACGGGAACAGTAACATTGTATCATTCTTCACACATTATGGAACGTTACTTTTGAATCTGAACGTTCTGAAACAAGTAGAAACATTTAAAAAGCGTTACATTTAAAACCGAACGTTCTATTTAATGTTACTGGAAGAACGTTCCCTGTTCTCCGGGTTCTGATCCGAGGGGAATTAAACACTGATGAAGGACTCAATCGGATGAACGAAGCATTTATTCTCAGGAACCTGAGACCGGTTTCCAGCACGCGTGACTGAGGTAAAGCCTGAGGATTGGGAGATGCGCGGATACCTTGTGCCGGCCGCGGTACACGTTGGCCGTGGCGCCCTGACCCAGCAGGTCCGACATCATCCACAGGTAGTTCGCCGTACTCTGCATGATGACGCTGTAGATTCACCTGAAACACATCAGCACATTCATGAGGAATCTCTGAGATCATAATGAACCATGACAATCATTCAGTACTACAGTCATTTTCAGGTATTACCCAGATAACAGGGAACGTTCTGTCAACGTTCTTCCAGTTCGTTCAAAGTTATCTGGCCTTTTCATGGAACGTTTCATCTAGACGTTTTTTAAATGTTTCTACTTGTTTCAGAACGTTCAGATTCAAAAGTAACTTTCCAGAATGTGTGAAGAATGATACAATGTTACTGTAACGTTCACAGAACCAAGAAGAAACACTTTTAAAACTGGAGGTTCAGAAAACATTCACATTTTCATAACTTACTGGGAACATTCGCAAAACGTTCTTAGAACACAGACGCCGTCAACATGTCTCACATTATCAGTTTATTCGCTATAGTTTAGAGAACGGTA
>NC_137125.1:55471901-55496901 GCF_949319135.1 Squalius cephalus | reverse complement strand
AGGAGGATGAGGAAGAGCAGGTGTCTGTAAGAGGAGGTGAACGAGGAAGAGGAGGATGAGGAAGAGTGTGTGTAAGAGGAGGAAGAGGAGGATGAGGAAGAGTGTGTGTAAGAGGAGGTGAACGAGGAAGAGGAGGATGAGGAAGAGGAGGATGAGGAGGAGTGTGTGTGTAAGAGGAGGTGAAGGAGGAAGAGGAGGATGAGGAAGAGTGTGTGTGGAAGAGGAGGTGGACGAGGAAGAGGAGGTGAAGGAGGAAGAGTGTGTGTAAGAGGAGGTGAAGGAGGAAGAGGAGGATGAGGAAGAGTGTGTGTAAGAGGAGGTGAACGAGGAAGAGGAGGATGAGGAAGAGGAAGAGGAGGATGAGGAAGAGTGTGTGTGTAAGAGGAGGTGGACAAGGAAGAGGAGGATGAGGAAGAGTGTGTGTAAGAGGAGGTGAAGAAGGAAGAGGAGGATGAGGAAGAGTGTGTATAGTGTAGTGCTGGGTCTGCTTCAGGGTTTTCCTATTCTCCTGAGAGTCTGAGATGAGGAGAAACTCCTCCAGCCGGATCAACATGAACACATGATGATGCAGAATCTCCCTCTGACTCTGAGTGACCTTTACTGTAACGCTCTTCATCTAGTGTTTACTGTAACGCTCTTCATCTAGTGTTTACTGTAACGCTCTTCATCTAGAGTGTTTACTGTAACGCTCTTCATCTACAGTGTTTGCTGTAACGCTCTTCATCTACAGTCTTTGCTGTAACGCTCTTCATCTACAGTGTTTACTGTAACGCTCTTCATCTACAGTGTTTACTGTAACGCTCTTCAACTACAGTCTTTACTGTAACGCTCTTCGTCTAGAGTGTTTACTGTAACGCTCTTCATCTAGAGTGTTTACTGTAACGCTCTTCAACTACAGTCTTTACTGTAACGCTCTTCGTCTAGAGTCTTTACTGTAACGCTCTTCATCTAGAGTGTTTACTGTAACGCTCTTCATCTACAGTGTTTACTGTAACGCTCTTCATCTACAGTCTTTACTGTAACGCTCTTCATCTACAGTCTTTACTGTAACGCTCTTCATCTACAGGGTTTACTGTAACGCTCTTCATCTACAGGGTTTACTGTAACGCTCTTCATCTACAGGGTTTACTGTAACGCTCTTCATCTACAGTGTTTACTGTAACGCTCTTCATCTAGAGTCTTTACTGTAACGCTCTTCATCTACAGGGTTTACTGTAACGCTCTTCATCTACAGGGTTTACTGTAATGCTCTTCATCTAGAGTGTTTACTGTAACGCTCTTCATCTAGAGTGTTTACTGTAACGCTCTTCATCTAGAGTCTTTACTGTAACGGTCTTCATCTACAGTCTTTACTGTAACGCTCTTCATCTAGTGTTTACTGTAACGCTCTTCATCTACAGTGTTTACAGTAACGCTCTTCATCTAGAGTCTTTACTGTAACGCTCTTCATCTGCAGGGTTTACTGTAACGCTCTTCATCTAGAGTCTTTACTGTAACGCTCTTCATCTAGAGTGTTTACTGTAACGCTCTTCATCTAGAGTGTTTACTGTAACGCTCTTCATCTAGAGTCTTTACTGTAACGCTCTTCATCTAGAGTCTTTACTGTAACGCTCTTCATCTACAGTCTTTACTGTAACGCTCTTCATCTAGTGTTTACTGTAACGCTCTTCATCTACAGTGTTTACTGTAACGCTCTTCATCTACAGTCTTTACTGTAACGCTCTTCATCTAGAGTCTTTACTGTAACGCTCTTCATCTAGACTGTTTACTGTAACGCTCTTCATCTAGAGTCTTTACTGTAACGCTCTTCATCTACAGTCTTTACTGTAACGCTCTTCATATACAGTCTTTACTGTAACGCTCTTCATCTACAGTCTTTACTGTAACGCTCTTCATCTACAGTCTTTACTGTAACGCTCTTCATCTACAGTGTTTACAGTAACGCTCTTCATCTAGAGTCTTTACTGTAACGCTCTTCATCTGCAGGGTTTACTGTAATGCTCTTCATCTTGAGTCTTTACTGTAACGCTCTTCATCTAGAGTGTTTACTGTAACGCTCTTCATCTAGAGTCTTTACTGTAACGCTCTTCATCTAGAGTGTTTACTGTAACGCTCTTCATCTAGAGTGTTTACTGTAATGCTCTTCATCTACAGTGTTTACTGTAACACTCTTCATCTAGAGTCTTTACTGTAACGCTCTTCATCTAGAGTCTTTACTGTAACGCTCTTCATCTACAGTGTTTACTGTAACGCTCTTCATCTACAGTCTTTACTGTAACGCTCTTCATCTACAGTGTTTACTGTAACACTCTTCATCTAGAGTCTTTACTGTAACGCTCTTCATCTACAGTGTTTACTGTAACACTCTTCATCTAGAGTCTTTACTGTAACACTCTTCATCTACAGTGTTTACTGTAACACTCTTCATCTAGAGTCTTTACTGTAACGCTCTTCATCTAGAGTCTTTACTGTAACGCTCTTCATCTAGAGTCTTTACTGTAACGCTCTTCATCTACAGTGTTTACTGTAACGCTCTTCATCTACAGTCTTTACTGTAACGCTCTTCATCTACAGTGTTTACTGTAACACTCTTCATCTAGAGTCTTTACTGTAACGCTCTTCATCTACAGTGTTTACTATAACCTGTATGGCCTCTGCAGTGGGTCACTGTATCATCACAGTATGATTGCTGAATATACAGACAATCAATAGGCCAACTATACAATATCCAGTACAACACTACACTTGCAGTGAATACAGCGTACACTTTATTCACCTTACTACTGTATGTTGTCATTACTATACTTTTTTACTTAATTGGAAAATTAGTTTACTTTGTTACAAAATACTTTTTTTCTTGTAACATGCATGCTTTGGATTCTGTGTTCTCCATTTTTTTATGTAGTAACGAATGATCTGTAGTGTTTATAGTATTGACTGATGTGTGTATGATCTGAGAGCATTGTTTGATTTTGCCAGAAGAGTCAGAGGTTCTGTGAATGCGGTTTGAAAATTTGGTTTTGTGTTTAAGATTTTGTGAAAGTGAGTGATGTTCAAGAAATTTGTTTTAGCAATTGAGATAAACTAATTTGAATGGCGCGTTCACCTGCGCGCTCAGGTGAGATTACGCGTGTGCGCGCGTGGAGGCGCTGGCGGGTCGCGCGCTGCGCGTGTGTCAGTGAGGCGGAGCGCGACTCAAACTCACACAAGCGACTGTTCATTTTGTCATTAAACCGAAAAACTCACTGACAGTCACTCGACGAGCCGTGTGTGTTTGTGCTTCTGTCATGCGGTAAAGCGAGGAGAAACACAGAAACAGGTGAGCGTGTTACACACACAAACACACTCACACACTTGTATTTGTAAATTGTGTATACATGTACTGGCGGTGTTTGTACATTTATTCCCTTTAAACGCGAATAACAGCTCGTTCGTCCTCATGGCTGTGTTTTTGTGTTTGTTATTGTGTTTATTTTGTTGTGTGCTGATCACGGTCATGTTCCGTTTGCTGGTTTAATGGGCGCGCGCGGTAAATACTGTCTCGGTTGCCATGGCAGAGCCTGTCACGCGCAGGTACCAGCACGCGCCTCAATTCATGCATTAATATTAGTGCTGAGATTAGACTTAATTAATACATCACTGCAGTTGTGTTTATATCACTGCTGAGATCAGACTTTAATAATACAACACTGCAGTTGTGTTTATGTCACTGCTGAGATCAGACTTCATTAATACATCACTGTAGTTGTGTTTATATCACTGCTGAGATCAGACTTTATTAATACATCCCTGCAGTTTATATCACTGCTGAGATCAGACTTTATTAATACATCACTGCAGTTGTGTTTATATCACTGCTGAGATCGGACTTTATTAATAAATTTGTGTTTATATCACTGCTGAGATCAGACTTTATTAATACATTTGTGTTTATATCACTGCTGAGATCAGACTTCATTAATACATCACTGTAGTTGTGTTTATATCACTGCTGAGATCAGACTTTATTAATACATCACTGTAGTTGTGTTTATATCACTGCTGAGATCGGACTTTATTAATAAATTTGTGTTTATATCACTGCTGAGATCAGACTTTATTAATACATTTGTGTTTATATCACTGCTGAGATCAGACTTTATTAATACATCCCTGCAGTTTATATCTCTGCTGAGATCAGACTTTATTAATACATTTGTGTTTATATCACTGCTGAGATCAGACTTTATTAATACATCACTGCAGTTGTGTTTATATCACTGCTGAGATCGGACTTTATTAATAAATTTGTGTTTATATCACTGCTGAGATCGGACTTTATTAATACATTTGTGTTTATATCACTGCTGAGATCAGACTTCATTAATACATCACTGTAGTTGTGTTTATATCACTGCTGAGATCAGACTTTATTAATACATCACTGTAGTTGTGTTTATATCACTGCTGAGATCAGACTTTATTAATACATCACTGCAGTTGTGTTTATATCACTGCTGAGATCAGACTTTATTAATACATTTGTGTTTATATCACTGCTGAGATCAGACTTCATTAAAGGGATACTCCACTTTTTTCGGAAATATACTCATTTTACAACTCCCCCAGAGTTAAACAGTTGAGTTTTACCGTTTTAGAATCCATTCAGCCAAACTCCGGTTCTGACGGTACCACTTTTAGCATAGCTTAGCATAGTTCATTGATTCTGATGAGTCCAATAGCATTTCTTTCAAAATGACCAAAGAGTTTCAATATTTTTCCTATTTAAAACTTGACTCCTCTGTAGTTAAACCGTGTACTAAGATCGACGGAAAATGAAAAGTTGCGATTTTCTAAGCCTATATGGCTAGGAACTACTCTCATTCCGGCGTAATAATCAAGGAACTTTGCTGCCGTACCATGGGTGCAGCAGGCGTAATGATATGACGCAGCGCCTGAAAATAGTCCCCAGCTCGGTAACTTCTTCCAACGTGACCGGGACTAAGTTTGTCTAACCTATTAGAACTATTTTCAGGCGCTGCGTCATATCATTACGCCTGCTGCACCCATGGTACGGCAGCAAAGTTCCTTGATTATTACGCCGGAATGAGAGTAGTTCCTAGCCATATAGGCTTAGAAAATCGCAACTTTTCATTTTCCGTCGATCTTAGTACACGGTTTAACTACAGAGGAGTCAAGTTTTAAATAGGAAAAATATTGAAACTCTTTGGTCATTTTGAAAGAAATGCTATTGGACTCATCAGAATCAATGAACTATGCTAAGCTATGCTAAAAGTGGTACCGTCAGAACCGGAGTTCGGCTGAATGGATTCTAAAACGGTAAAACTCAACTGTTTAACTCTGGGGGAGTTGTAAAATGAGTATATTTCCGAAAAAAGTGGAGTATCCCTTTAATACATCACTGTAGTTGTGTTTATATCACTGCTGAGATCAGACTTTATTAATACATTTGTGTTTATATCACTGCTGAGATCAGACTTCATTAATACATCACTGTAGTTGTGTTTATATCACTGCTGAGATCGGACTTTATTAATAAATTTGTGTTTGTATCACTGCTGAGATCAGACTTTATTAATACATTTGTGTTTATATCACTGCTGAGATCAGACTTTATTAATACATCACTGTAGTTGTGTTTATATCACTGCTGAGATCAGACTTCATTAATACATTTGTGTTTATATCACTGCTGAGATCAGACTTTATTAATACATTTGTTTATATCACTGCTGAGATCAGACTTTGTTAATACATCACTGCAGTTGTGTTTATATCACTGCTGAGATCAGACTTTATTAATACATCACTGCAGTTGTGTTTATATCACTGCTGAGATCAGACTTTATTAATACATCACTGCAGTTGTGTTTATATCACTGCTGAGATCAGACTTTATTAATACATCACTGCAGTTGTGTTTATATCTCTGCTGAGATCAGACTTTATTAATACATCACTGTAGTTGTGTTTATATCACTGCTGAGATCGGACTTTATTAATACATCACTGCAGTTGTGTTTATATCACTGCTGAGATCAGACTTTATTAATACATCACTGTAGTTGTGTTTATATCACTGCTGAGATCGGACTTTATTAATACATCACTGCAGTTGTGTTTATATCACTGCTGAGATCAGACTTTATTAATACATTTGTGTTTATATCACTGCTGAGATCAGACTTTATTAATACATCACTGCAGTTGTGTTTATATCACTGCTGAGATCGGACTTTATTAATAAATTTGTGTTTATATCACTGCTGAGATCAGACTTTATTAATACATTTGTGTTTATATCACTGCTGAGATCAGACTTTATTAATACATCACTGTAGTTGTGTTTATATCACTGCTGAGATCAGACTTCATTAATACATTTGTGTTTATATCACTGCTGAGATCAGACTTTATTAATACATTTGTGTTTATATCACTGCTGAGATCAGACTTTATTAATACATCACTGCAGTTGTGTTTATATCACTGCTGAGATCAGACTTTATTAATACATTTGTGTTTATATCACTGCTGAGATCAGACTTTATTAATACATCACTGTAGTTGTGTTTATATCACTGCTGAGATCAGACTTCATTAATACATTTGTGTTTATATCACTGCTGAGATCAGACTTTATTAATACATCATTGCAGTTGTTTATATCACTGCTGAGATCAGACTTTATTAATACATCACTGCAGTTGTTTATATCACTGCTGAGATCGGATTTTATTAATACATCACTGCAGTTGTGTTTATATCAATGCTGAGATCGGACTTTATTAATACATCACTGCAGTTGTGTTTATATCACTGCTGAGATCGGACTTTATTAATAAATTTGTGTTTATATCACTGCTGAGATCAGACTTTATTAATACATTTGTGTTTATATCACTGCTGAGATCAGACTTTATTAATACATCACTGCAGTTGTGTTTATATCACTGCTGAGATCGGACTTTATTAATAAATTTGTGTTTATATCACTGCTGAGATCAGACTTTATTAATACATTTGTGTTTATGTCACTGCTGAGATCAGACTTTATTAATACATCACTGCAGTTGTGTTTATATCACTGCTGAGATCAGACTTTATTAATACATCACTGCAGTTGTGTTTATATCACTGCTGAGATCAGACTTTATTAATACATCACTGCAGTTGTGTTTATATCACTGCTGAGATCAGACTTTATTAATACATCACTGTAGTTGTGTTTATATCACTGCTGAGATCAGACTTTATTAATACATCACTGCAGTTGTGTTTATATCACTGCTGAGATCAGACTTTATTAATACATCACTGCAGTTGTGTTTATATCACTGCTGAGATCAGACTTTATTAATACATCACTGCAGTTGTGTTTATATCTCTGCTGAGATCAGACTTTATTAATACATCACTGTAGTTGTGTTTATATCACTGCTGAGATCGGACTTTATTAATACATCACTGCAGTTGTGTTTATATCACTGCTGAGATCAGACTTTATTAATACATCACTGTAGTTGTGTTTATATCACTGCTGAGATCGGACTTTATTAATACATCACTGCAGTTGTGTTTATATCACTGCTGAGATCAGACTTTATTAATACATTTGTGTTTATATCACTGCTGAGATCAGACTTTATTAATACATCACTGCAGTTGTGTTTATATCACTGCTGAGATCGGACTTTATTAATAAATTTGTGTTTATATCACTGCTGAGATCAGACTTTATTAATACATTTGTGTTTATATCACTGCTGAGATCAGACTTTATTAATACATCACTGTAGTTGTGTTTATATCACTGCTGAGATCAGACTTCATTAATACATTTGTGTTTATATCACTGCTGAGATCAGACTTTATTAATACATTTGTGTTTATATCACTGCTGAGATCAGACTTTATTAATACATCACTGCAGTTGTGTTTATATCACTGCTGAGATCAGACTTTATTAATACATTTGTGTTTATATCACTGCTGAGATCAGACTTTATTAATACATCACTGTAGTTGTGTTTATATCACTGCTGAGATCAGACTTCATTAATACATTTGTGTTTATATCACTGCTGAGATCAGACTTTATTAATACATCATTGCAGTTGTTTATATCACTGCTGAGATCAGACTTTATTAATACATCACTGCAGTTGTTTATATCACTGCTGAGATCGGATTTTATTAATACATCACTGCAGTTGTGTTTATATCAATGCTGAGATCGGACTTTATTAATACATCACTGCAGTTGTGTTTATATCACTGCTGAGATCGGACTTTATTAATAAATTTGTGTTTATATCACTGCTGAGATCAGACTTTATTAATACATTTGTGTTTATATCACTGCTGAGATCAGACTTTATTAATACATCACTGCAGTTGTGTTTATATCACTGCTGAGATCGGACTTTATTAATAAATTTGTGTTTATATCACTGCTGAGATCAGACTTTATTAATACATTTGTGTTTATGTCACTGCTGAGATCAGACTTTATTAATACATCACTGCAGTTGTGTTTATATCACTGCTGAGATCAGACTTTATTAATACATTTGTGTTTATATCACTGCTGAGATCAGACTTTATTAATACATTTGTGTTTATATCACTGCTGAGATCAGACTTTATTAATACATCACTGCAGTTGTTTATATCACTGCTGAGATCGGACTTTATTAATACATCACTGCAGTTGTGTTTATATCACTGCTGAGATCAGACTTTATTAATACATCACTGCAGTTGTGTTTATATCACTGCTGAGATCAGACTTTATTAATACATTTGTGTTTATATCACTGCTGAGATCAGACTTTATTAATACATTTGTGTTTATATCACTGCTGAGATCAGACTTTATTAATACATCACTGTAGTTGTGTTTATATCACTGCTGAGATCAGACTTCATTAATACATTTGTGTTTATATCACTGCTGAGATCGGACTTTATTAATACATCACTGCAGTTGTGTTTATATCACTGCTGAGATCAGACTTTATTAATACATCACTGCAGTTGTGTTTATATCACTGCTGAGATCAGACTTTATTAATAAATTTGTGTTTATATCACTGCTGAGATCAGACTTTATTAATACATTTGTGTTTATATTACTGCTGAGATCAGACTTTATTAATACATCACTGTAGTTGTGTTTATATCACTGCTGAGATCAGACTTCATTAATACATTTGTGTTTATATCACTGCTGAGATCAGACTTTATTAATACATTTGTGTTTATATCACTGCTGAGATCAGACTTTATTAATACATCACTGCAGTTGTGTTTATATCACTGCTGAGATCAGACTTTATTAATAAATTTGTGTTTATATCACTGCTGAGATCAGACTTTATTAATACATTTGTGTTTATATTACTGCTGAGATCAGACTTTATTAATACATCACTGTAGTTGTGTTTATATCACTGCTGAGATCAGACTTTATTAATAAATTTGTGTTTATATCACTGCTGAGATCAGACTTTATTAATACATTTGTGTTTATATTACTGCTGAGATCAGACTTTATTAATACATCACTGTAGTTGTGTTTATATCACTGCTGAGATCAGACTTCATTAATACATTTGTGTTTATATCACTGCTGAGATCAGACTTTATTAATACATTTGTGTTTATATCACTGCTGAGATCAGACTTTATTAATACATCACTGCAGTTGTGTTTATATCACTGCTGAGATCAGACTTTATTAATACATCACTGTAGTTGTGTTTATCACTGCTGAGATCAGACTTTATTAATACATCACTGCAGTTGTGTTTATATCACTGCTGAGATCAGACTTTATTAATACATCACTGTAGTTGTGTTTATCACTGCTGAGATCAGACTTTATTAATACATCACTGCAGTTGTGTTTATATCACTGCTGAGATCAGACTTTATTAATACATCACTGCAGTTGTTTATATCACTGCTGAGATCAGACTTTATTAATACATCACTGCAGTTGTTTATATCACTGCTGAGATCGGACTTTATTAATACATCACTGCAGTTGTGTTTATATCACTGCTGAGATCAGACTTTAATACATCACTGCAGTTGTGTTTATATCACTGCTGAGATCAGACTTTGTTAATACATCACTGCAGTTGTGTTTATATCACTGCTGAGATCAGACTTTATTAATACATCACTGTAGTTGTGTTTATATCACTGCTGAGATCAGACTTTGTTAATACATCACTGCAGTTGTGTTTATATCACTGCTGAGATCAGACTTTAATACATCACTGCAGTTGTGTTTATATCACTGCTGAGATCAGACTTTGTTAATACATCACTGCAGTTGTGTTTATATCACTGCTGAGATCAGACTTTAATACATCACTGCAGTTGTGTTTATATCACTGCTGAGATCAGACTTTGTTAATACATCACTGCAGTTGTGTTTATATCACTGCTGAGATCAGACTTTATTAATACATCACTGTAGTTGTGTTTATATCACTGCTGAGATCAGACTTTATTAATACATCACTGCAGTTGTGTTTATATCACTGCTGAGATCAGACTTTGTTAATACATCACTGCAGTTGTGTTTATATCACTGCTGAGATCAGACTTTATTAATACATCACTGCAGTTGTGTTTATATCACTGCTGAGATCAGACTTTGTTAATACATCACTGCAGTTGTGTTTATATCACTGCTGAGATCAGACTTTATTAATACATCACTGTAGTTGTGTTTATATCACTGCTGAGATCAGACTTTATTAATACATCACTGTAGTTGTGTTTATCACTGCTGAGATCAGACTTTCTTAATACATCACTGCAGTTGTGTTTATATCACTGCTGAGATCAGACTTTGTTAATACATCACTGCAGTTGTGTTTATATCACTGCTGAGATCAGACTTTGTTAATACATCACTGTAGTTGTGTTTATATCACTGCTGAGATCAGACTTTATTAATACATCACTGCAGTTGTGTTTATATCACTGCTGAGATCAGACTTTGTTAATACATCACTGCAGTTGTGTTTATATCACTGCTGAGATCAGACTTTATTAATACATCACTGCAGTTGTGTTTATATCACTGCTGAGATCAGACTTTATTAATACATCACTGTAGTTGTGTTTATATCACTGCTGAGATCAGACTTTATTAATACATCACTGCAGTTGTGTTTATATCACTGCTGAGATCAGACTTTGTTAATACATTTGTGTTTATATCACTGCTGAGATCAGACTTTATTAATACATCACTACAGTTGTGTTTATATCACTGCTGAGATCGGACTTTATTAATACATCACTGCAGTTGTGTTTATATCACTGCTGAGATCAGACTTTATTAATACATCACTGTAGTTGTTTATATCACTGCTGAGATCGGACTTTAATACATCACTGCAGTTGTGTTTATATCACTGCTGAGATCAGACTTTATTAATACATCACTGCAGTTGTGTTTATATCACTGCTGAGATCAGACTTTATTAATACATTTGTGTTTATATCACTGCTGAGATCAGACTTTATTAATACATCACTGCAGTTGTTTATATCACTGCTGAGATCATACTTTATTAATACATCACTGTAGTTGTGTTTATATCACTGCTGAGATCAGACTTTATTAATACATCACTGCAGTTGTGTTTATATCACTGCTGAGATCAGACTTTATTAATACATCACTGTAGTTGTGTTTATATCACTGCTGAGATCAGACTTTATTAATACATCACTGTAGTTGTGTTTATATCACTGCTGAGATCGGACTTTATTAATACATCACTGCAGTTGTGTTTATATCACTGCTGAGATCAGACTTTATTAATACATTTGTGTTTATATCACTGCTGAGATCAGACTTTATTAATACATCACTGTAGTTGTGTTTATATCACTGCTGAGATCGGACTTTATTAA
Source organism: Squalius cephalus (assembly GCF_949319135.1). Classification (NCBI taxonomy): domain Eukaryota; kingdom Metazoa; phylum Chordata; class Actinopteri; order Cypriniformes; family Leuciscidae; genus Squalius; species Squalius cephalus. Next base: position 55,484,955 of record NC_137125.1, on the reverse strand, counting down.
TACATCACTGCAGTTGTGTTTATATCACTGCTGAGATCAGACTTTATTAATACATCACTGCAGTTGTGTTTATATCACTGCTGAGATCGGACTTTATTAATACATCACTGCAGTTGTGTTTATATCACTGCTGAGATCAGACTTTATTAATACATCACTGCAGTTGTTTATATCACTGCTGAGATCATACTTTATTAATACATCACTGCAGTTGTGTTTATATCACTGCTGAGATCAGACTTTATTACAGTTTTTCCCAATTGCTAAAACACAAAAAGTGAATGCCCAGATCAAAGCGTCAAAACCGTACCGTTTGCATGCATGTCTTACACACAGGCACCAAATGAATAAACACATTGTAGGCATTGCACTGCAAACAATTGTGCAACACACGGTGCAAAACACTACACACACAGTGTTGTATGTTACACACGTTGGAAAATGAGGAAACACTTTGCATACAGCACATCCATTCAATAATAAAAACACATGCGACAATAGCAACACCCCCGCACACACAGTAAAACACTTAACCGGTAATTGAACACCAATCAGTCACAGCTGTAGCACTATAAATAGAACTCAGGTATGCGCACCTGTCGTGATACAATTGCGAATATGGAGGCCGAAGGACCAAGGGGAAGGAGAAGACGAGGAAGAGACGGGGGAAGAGGGAGAGGAGAACGAGGAAGAGATGGAGGAAGAGGGAGAGGAGAACGAGGAAGAGATGGAGGAAGAGGGAGAGGAGAACGAGGAAGAGATGGAGGAAGAGGGAGAGGAGAACGAGGAAGAGACAGGGGAAGAGGCAGAGGAGAACGAGGAAGAGATGGAGGAAGAGGCAGAGGAGAACGAGGAAGAGATGGAGGAAGAGGGAGAGGAGAACGAGGAAGAGATGGAGGAAGAGGGAGAGGAGAACGAGATGGGGGAAGAGGGAGAGGAGAACGAGATGGGGGAAGAGGGAGAGGAGAACGAGGAAGAGACGTGGGAAGAGGGAGAGGAGAACGAGATGGGGGAAGAGGGAGAGGAGAACGAGATGGGGGAAGAGGGAGAGGAGAACGAGGAAGAGACGTGGGAAGAGGGAGAGGAGAATGGCACCAACCTGAACGGGAACCAGGCAGACGCACAACTATCACTGACGACATCAGGGCCACTGTGGTGGACCATGTCATCAACCATGGCCTGACTATGAGGGAGGCCGGGCAGAGGGTCCGGCCCAACCTCAGCCGCTTCACGGTAGCCAGCATCATTCGGACATACCGACAAGAAAACAGGTATGTCCTGAATTAACGCCAAAGGACTGCACAGATCCACACACAGCAAATTGTCTAGTGTTAGTGTAGATTTTCCAGTGTTACAGTAATTTAACACTTTTACAGTGGTTTACATATAAACCCTGGGGGAGTGTTACATAATTTGACTGTAACTCTGAGAGTGTTAAATTTGCGTTTTCAAATTTGCTGTGCATCAGCGTTCTGGCTGAATCTGGTTATACAGTATTTCACCACGTACAGTATGACAGTACGGGATGGGGAACAGAACCTAACCATCGACACTAATCATGCATTGTTTGCAGAACTGCCAGGCGACCTGCCGTGGGAGGGAGGCAACGAGTGTTCACCCATGCCCAGGAACTGGCCGTTGTCAACCTTGTGGTGGCAAACAACACCATCACCCTGCGCCAATTGCGTGAGCGCATCCTCGAAGACCACGCAATTTTCCACAATGTGCACAGTGTCAGTACGACGACACTCGCCCGGGTCCTGCGGGAACACCACGTCAGCATGAAACAACTTTACAAGGTTCCATTTGAGAGGAACAGTGTTGCAGTCAAGAACCTTCGCTATGACTATGTGCAGGTGAGTGCCACAGTACCACTACAATGGCAGTTGTGTGTTTACATGGATATATACCTTGCAGTCGCCCCCCTTCCATGGTTGGAGGGACACTGCCAACATTTTGGTGATATCCGAATGTGTCCAACCCAATCCACAGTCATTGTGCGACATTGTAGAGGCAGTACCGCTGTATTCAGGAACACAATAGTGACATTTTGGTATATGCATGTTCTGTTACAGACTGTCCTGGCCTTCGATGCGGCAGCGCAGCAACATGAGTACATCTACATAGATGAAGCTGGGTTCAATCTGGCAAAAACCAGACGTCGGGGCCGGAACATCATCGGCCAAAGGGCCATCGTGAACATCCCCGGGCAGCGCGGGGGCAACATCACCATGTGTGCCGCCATTAGTGGTCAAGGGGTCCTCCATCACCATGCCACCCTAGGACCCTACAACACTGCACACCTACTGGCATTTCTCGATGCACTACATGCTGTGGTCACACAGGACAGACCAGGGCAGCCCATGTTTGTTGTCATCTGGGATAATGTCAGTTTCCACCGGGCTGCTCTGGTCCGGGACTGGTTTGCCAACCACGACCATTTCATAGTGTTGCACCTGCCCCCTTATTCCCCGTTCCTAAATCCGATCGAGGAATTCTTTTCGGCATGGCGGTGGAAGGTCTATGACCGCCTACCACATGTACGCGTGCCGCTCCTGCGAGCGATGGAGGAGGCATGTGGGGACATCGAGGTGGGGTCGATCCATGGGTGGATACGCCACACACGGAGATATTTTCCCCGTTGCCTGGCAAGGGAAGACATTGCCTGTGATGTGGACGAGGTGCTGTGGCCCGACCCCAATCGACGACGAGATCCCTGACATGGACCTGCAATAGAAACACCTACACCAGATGTTCAATACTTATAGTAGTTCTGCACCTGTACACTGAGTTTTGGTTGTGGAAATAAACACGGTTTACAGACTACAAATGTAGGCAGTGTCTTGAGTACAGTTGACCTGTGTGTTGTGTTTGCTTTGACTGTTTATATTGCATGTGCATGTGTGTTTCCTATCGATCCGAAGAGGGCCTTTTCAAGTTAGAGTGTTACGTTTTGATTGCAGAATGTTATTTTGCATTGGCAGTTAGATGTTGATCTCCAAGTGCTGTGTCAAGAAATCTTGTGTGTTGAGTTTTGACACAATGAGCCAAATTTTTTATTTTGTGTGTAAGCAATTGAAAAAAACTGTAATACATCACTGCAGTTGTGTTTATATCACTGCTGAGATCATACTTTATTAATACATCACTGCAGTTGTGTTTATATCACTGCTGAGATCAGACTTTATTAATACATCACTGCAGTTGTGTTTATATCACTGCTGAGATCAGACTTTATTAATACATCACTGCAGTTGTGTTTATATCACTGCTGAGATCAGACTTTATTAATACATCACTGCAGTTGTGTTTATATCACTGCTGAGATCAGACTTTATTAGTACATCACTGCAGTTATTGTCTGTATAGAATAACGCTGATTTAGCACTTTCTGAACCTTGAATGTAAATCCTCTGGATTCTGAGAAGCACTAATGTGAGGTGGTTCTGCGTAGGGAAGTGAATGGTTAACGGCTCTTAATAGGGACGTAAGACGGTGTCTCTCCAGTGAGTTCCAGTAATTGGTGTTATGGGTAGTGCAGGTCCCAGTGCCACAGGGTTAAATATGGAGCCATGTTACATAACCGCTCATGTTTTCATTAATTTCATTGAGCTGTGGTGTTATTTCAGCTAGTCCTGTGAGTTTTGACCCAAACGTGAGGCTTCTCTGATGTAGATGAGACACTATTCATTAGGGGTGTAACATTATATCGTGTCACAATATCTGGCAATACAAAAATGCATTAATATGTATTGTGGATAGTTCATCCAAAATGAAAATTTACACAGTTTCAGTGTAACTACTATATATAGGCTAATGTTAAATATAATGTATAATAATTGAATGGGGGAATATTTGTGGGTCCTGATAATGCCAAATGTCTTAGATTATCAGTAAAAAGTGGCCTACATTATTTTAAATATATCTATCCCGTGACAGAGTTCAAGCATATTCATCTAAAATAATTAAAAATAAAAATAAGTTTTCAGCTTCAGAATCATGAATATTGTTATTCTGGTGTCTCTATTGTCCTGTGCTCTGGGTTTCCAAGCCTATTCATTTACACCCACTATGTAATATCAAATTTAGCATTTTGATCTACAGTACATTTTTTTTGTGAACCTTTTACAAAATTGTCTTGGAGTATCGCAGTAATATGGTGTGGTGAGTATACATCGTGACATGAGGGTATCGTGACACACACCTAGCGTTCGTCTGTTCGTCTGCACTGCACAATCACATCATCAACATCTGTCAGTGTTATGGAAAGAGTTTTGCTCTGTAATGGAGGACAGAGCAGATCTGAGGTTAAAAACAGCATCTCTTCTGGGACTCCAGGATCATGTGAAACCGAGGCCTGTGATTCGGCTGGAGTATTTCTGGATGTTTTCAGCTGGTGTTTGTGTTGTTCGTCAGTGAGCACGTTTACTGTAGTGACGCCTGCTGGTTTCAGTCACTACTATATCATGTCTTTGGCAGCTCATTGTGAAGTGATTATGGCGTTTTGTGAGAGACTGAAACCGAGCCGATGGGTTTGGTGTCACACAGATTGTTCAGGCGTGATTGAAGCGTTTGCTGCTGAGAACTCTGGGTAATGTTTAGTGGAGGCTTGAGTCTCTGGAGGATTTCTGGAGGAACATCATGCAGCTCTCTGGAGTTTTGGATTGTTTTACTCAGTTCCTCGGTCTCTTATCTTTTTCTTCATTTTGCAAATCTGCAAATTAGTCTCCAGTGAAGTTTGCGTCCTTGATTCTTTTAGTTTCCTGTTTTCTCTGAAGTTTGACCAAGAGTGAAACACTTCTCATATCTGTGTGATTCTGATGTGTCGCCACAGGGTCGAGCTGATTTAAAAAGTATATATTTATTGTAATTATGCAAAGGAAGGAGGCAAAAAAAATAATAATTATATTTCTTTTAAAATCCTTCTAATAATAATAATAATGTGTAGCTGATGCGTGTGCTTCTGATCAGCCCAAACCAGTCTGGCCGAGCGCAGTGTTTACTTCTGCCTTATCTACAGCCATAACCTCCTTTATTGTCTCTATTCATAGCTCAGCTGAACACAATGATCCCGCTTCTCTTACTTCCCGTGTGTGAGTGCACAATCCAGAGCAGAAGCGCCTCAGATACATCCAGTTTCATTGTGTTATTTTGCTCATGTTGTCAAGTCGCGTCTCCTTCATTTATACAGCGCTTTAACAATATAGAGTTTCACAGCAGCTTTACAGTGATAATAGGAGATTACAGTAACAGAGAGTGTTTAGGCTTTACAGCAGATCTAGAATAAAGTTATTGTCCAGCTAAAGTTAGTTTTGACTGATTCACTTCCGTTGTAAAGATCATTTAGTTATTAACTTAGGGGCCGCTAACACGACACCGCTCTCACAGGAAACAGAAACTTTAATGTGTTCCGGCCGTTCATTTACACACCAGTGTTTGGAGCTCGAGAACACAAACTTTGAAACAGGTTCCAAGGTGCAAGCATTGAAAATAAGAAAAATAAAAAGTTATGTTGTGTATGTCTACTAGACTCTTATTATCATATCAGCTCATGATAATTAAATGCTGGGTATTTTTTGACATAAGTGCAGTGTAATCATGTGTTGGCATTAACTGAGATCAGAATCACAGCAAGACCAGTGAGATATGTGGAGTTCAAGATATGAGGAGTTCAAGCTATGTGGAGTTCAAGCTATGTGGAGTTCAAGCTATGTGGAGTTCAAGATATGAGGAGTTCAAGATATGAGGAGTTCAAGCTATGTGGAGTTCAAGCTATGTGGAGTTCAAGCTATGTGGAGTTCAAGCTATGAGGAGTTCAAGCTATGAGGAGTTCAAGCTATGTGGAGTTCAAGCTATGAGGAGTTCAAGCTATGAGGAGTTCAAGCTATGAGGAGTTCAAGCTATGTGGAGTTCAAGCTATGAGGAGTTCAAGCTATGAGGAGTTCAAGCTATGAGGAGTTCAAGCTATGAGGAGTTCAAGCTATGTGGAGTTCAAGCTATGTGGAGTTCAAGCTATGAGGAGTTCAAGCTATGAGGAGTTCAAGCTATGAGGAGTTCAAGCTATGAGGAGTTCAAGCTATGTGGAGTTCAAGCTATGTGGAGTTCAAGCTATGAGGAGTTCAAGCTATGAGGAGTTCAAGCTATGAGGAGTTCAAGCTATGTGGAGTTCAAGCTATGTGGAGTTCAAGCTATGTGGAGTTCAAGCTATGTGGAGTTCAAGCTATGAGGAGTTCAAGCTATGTGGAGTTCAAGCTATGAGGAGTTCAAGCTATGAGGAGTTCAAGCTATGAGGAGTTCAAGCTATGTGGAGTTCAAGCTATGAGGAGTTCAAGCTATGAGGAGTTCAAGCTATGAGGAGTTCAAGCTATGAGGAGTTCAAGCTATGTGGAGTTCAAGCTATGTGGAGTTCAAGCTATGAGGAGTTCAAGCTATGAGGAGTTCAAGCTATGAGGAGTTCAAGCTATGAGGAGTTCAAGCTATGTGGAGTTCAAGCTATGAGGAGTTCAAGCTATGAGGAGTTCAAGCTATGAGGAGTTCAAGCTATGAGGAGTTCAAGCTATGTGGAGTTCAAGCTATGTGGAGTTCAAGCTATGAGGAGTTCAAGCTATGAGGAGTTCAAGCTATGTGGAGTTCAAGCTATGAGGAGTTCAAGCTATGAGGAGTTCAAGCTATGAGGAGTTCAAGCTATGAGGAGTTCAAGCTATGTGGAGTTCAAGCTATGAGGAGTTCAAGCTATGAGGAGTTCAAGCTATGAGGAGTTCAAGCTATGAGGAGTTCAAGCTATGAGGAGTTCAAGCTATGAGGAGTTCAAGCTATGAGGAGTTCAAGCTATGAGGAGTTCAAGCTATGAGGAGTTCAAGATACAGTGGGGAGAACAATTATTTGATACACTGCCGATTTTGCAGGTTTTCCCACTTACAAAGCATGTAGAGGTCTGTAATTTTTTATCATAGGTACACTTCAACTGTGAGACGGAATCTAAAACAAAAAAAAACAGAAAATCACATTCTATGATTTTTAAATAATTAATTTGCATTTTATTGCATGACATAAGTATTTGATCACCTACCAACCAGTAAGAATTCCGGCTCTCACAGACCTGTTAGTTTTTCTTTAAGAAGCCCTCCTGTTCTCCACTCATTACCTGTATTAACTGCACCTGTTTGAACTTGTTACCTGTATAAAAGACACCTGTCCACACACTCAATCAAACAGACTCCAACCTCTCCACAATGGCCAAGACCAGAGAGCTGTGTAAGGACATCAGGGATAAAACTGTAGACCTGCACAAGGCTGGGATGGGCTACAGGACAATAGGCAAGCAGCTTGGTGAGAAGGCAACAACTGTTGGCGCAATTATTAGAAAATGTAAGAAGTTCAAGATGACGGTCAATCTCCCTCGGTCTGGGGCACCATGCAAGATCTCACCTCGTGGGGCATCAATGATCATGAGGAAGGTGAGGGATCAGCCCAGAACTACACGGCAGGACCTGGTCAATGACCTGAAGAGAGCTGGGACCAGTCTCAAAGAAAACCATTAGTAACACACTACGCCGTCATGGATTAAAATCCTGCAGCGCACGCAAGGTCCCCCTGCTCAAGCCAGCGCATGTCCAGGCCCGTCTGAAGTTTGCCAATGACCATCTGGATGATCCAGAGGAGGAATGGGAGAAGGTCATGTGGTCTGATGAGACAGAAATAGAGCTTTTTGGTCTAAACTCCACTCGCCGTGTTTGGAGGAAGAAGAAGGATGAGTACAACCCCAAGAACACCATCCCAACCGTGAAGCATGGAGGAGGAAACATCATTCTTTGGGGATGCTCTTCTGCAAAGGGGACAGGACGACTGCACCGTATTGAGAGGAGGATGGATGGGGCCATGTATCGCCAGATCTTGGCCAACAACCTCCTTCCCTCAATAAGAGCATTGAAGATGGGTCGTGGCTGGGTCTTCCAGCATGACAACGACCCAAACACACAGCCAGGGCAACTAAGGAGTGGCTCCGTAAGAAGCATCTCAAGGTCCTGGAGTGGCTTTGCCAGTCTCCAGACCTGAACCCAATAGAACATCTTTGGAGGAGCTGAAAGTTCGTATTGCCCAGCAACAGCCCCGAAACCTGAAGGATCTGGAGAAGGTCTGTGTGGAGGAGTGGGCCAGAATCCCTGCAGTGTGTGCAAACCTGGTCAAGAACTACAGGAAACGCATGATCTCTGCAATTGCAAACAAAGGCTTCTGTAACAAATATTAAGTTCTGCTTTTCTGATGCATCAAATACTTATGTCATGCAATAAAATGCAAATTAATTATTTAAAAATCATACAATGTGATTTTCTGGATTTTTGTTTTAGGTTCCATCACTCACAGTTGAAGAGTACCTATGATAAAAATTACAGACTTCTACATGCTTTGTAAGTGGGAAAACCTGCAAAATCGGCAGTGTATCAAATACTTGTTCTCCCCACTGTATGTGGAGTTCAAGATATCTGGAGTTCATTGAGAACACGAGGTTGTGGCCCGCGTTCATCGTGTTCATTGTTTTCTGAGTGAATGACCTCGATGAGTGAGTGTGTGCTGTAACTCTGTGTTCTTCTCGTCTGTACTATCACACACACACTACTGCCTCATTGAGCACACACACACACACACACACACACACACTCTCACACTCTCACACACAAACTCATACACACACACTCTCTCACTCACACACACACACACACACACACACATATTTATTTGTACACACTGTAAAGGTCATTTCAAAGGCTAAATGTGTCTTTTGTAGTCTGACGATGGTTTGAGGTTGTTTTGTTACTGTGGAATCAAAGGTCTGGTGTGTTGCAGTGACTTCAGATGCTGGTGTTTGATCTGGTCGCTGACACACACTGAGCAGGTCATGTGACGCGTGTGAGGGGCGTGGCCTCAGGCTGTGGTTGTTTGATCTGTGGTCACTGATCATGTGACGCGTGTGAGGGGCGTGGCCTCAGGCTGTGGTTGTTTGATCTGTGGTCACTGATCATGTGACGCGTGTGAGGGGCGTGGCCTCAGGCTGTGGGTGTTTGATCTGTGGTCACTGATCATGTGACGCGTGTGAGGGGCGTGGCCTCAGGCTGTGGGTGTTTGATCTGTGGTCACTGATCATGTGACGCATGTGAGGGGCGTGGCCTCAGGCTGTGGGTGTTTGATCTGTGGTCACTGATCATGTGACGCATGTGAGGGGTGTGGCCTCAGGCTGTGGGTGTTTGATCTGTGGTCACTGATCATGTGACGCGTGTGAGGGGCGTGGCCTCAGGCTGTGGGTGTTTGATCTGTGGTCACTGATCATGTGACGCATGTGAGGGGCGTGGCCTCAGGCTGTGGGTGTTTGATCTGTGGTCACTGATCATGTGACGCGTGTGAGGGGCGTGGCCTCAGGCTGTGGGTGTTTGATCTGTGGTCACTGATCTTGTGACGCGTGTGAGGGGCGTGGCCTCAGGCTGTGGGTGTTTGATCTGTGGTCACTGATGATGTGACGCGTGTGAGGGGCGTGGCCTCAGGCTGTGGGTGTGGCCGGATCAGGTTCCTGAAGGTCGCAGAGGTCATGAAGGTTCTGCTTCTCCTGTTTTTGTTTCTCTGCTGTGTCACACCTGTTCCTCAGGACATATATCCATCAATACATTTATCTATTTATTTATGTATTTGATGGAAAATAGTGTTCAGACATTTGACTGTTCATGAACATCAGCAGTGAAGAGCCTCTATCAGTGAGTGAACTTCCCTATGACTCTGATTATATGTGTCTTCATCTCACTGCTGTTTACTTTTACAGTTTGTTGATATTTTGAATTGGTTGGTTAGGTAACAACACACACACACACACACACACACACACACACACACACACACACACACACACACACTCTGTCGATCTTCCGCTGGTGTGTTTACTCCAGTAATCTCAATCTACTCGTGTTTGTTGCGTCTCCTGTGGTTCCTCGGCCTCCAGCTGTAGAGGAATGCAGTAATAATACACACACACACACACACACACACACTGAACATCAGGAACACCACAGATTTCTGGGAAACTTTTTCTACTGTTTCTACCCAGAATCCCTTCTGACTCTCTCTTTTACTGAGGCTGAGCTGTGCGTGAACTTCCAGTTTGCTGGTTGCCATGGTGACGCGGCTCATGTGATCAGGGTCTCTCGCTCCGTGTGTGTGTGTGTGTGTGTGTAAATCTTTTGCTGGTTCATTCATGTCCAGTTGGTCTCAAGTTGTTTAATTATATGGTTATATTCGAGGCAGGAGTTCCCAGCTGAACCGAACAGATCCCGATCCTGCAGACGTATTGCTTCTGTTCTCGTGTTCGTCGCTGAGAGCTGGTGATCCTCGTGTGGATGATGTCATTTCCCTCTGGGTGGAACGGGAAAGCAGGAAGTAGATTAGCCAGTATAAACACAGAGCTGATGACCTTTAACCTTCTGAGTTCTGACATACGTGCAGGCCAGTGTGTGTGAGTGTGTGTGTGAGTGTGTGTTTGAGTGAGTGAGTGTGTGTGCACTGATTTTGAGGTGGATGTTGCAGTGTGGATTATTTATTGACAATTTATTATTGTCAATCACTAATACAACCGTTAGTTCAGGCCAGAGAATCACGTCGTTGCGTCAGAAGGTGACGACAGTCGTTGATTCATTAATTAAACCGTGTCGTTGAGGAATGAAGGAATTATTCATTTAACTGATTGGTTGAGAAATACTGTGGCATCCACGTATAAAACAAGTGACTGTATTCATGAGTGAGTCACTGAATCATTCCTTCAACCAAACGTCAGCAATGTCAGAAACCAGCAGCTGGAGTTTCTTCAAGACCCTGATCTGAGCGATGATTGGCTGTCGTGTGAATCTATCATAATGTGATTGAGCTTTACAAAGATGCTGAAGGATGAGTTCAGAACGAAAAGTGTTTGTTTCATCCGGCGCTGTCGTGTGTGATTGATCGCTGGGCGTTTCTGGGAAGCTTCTGTTGTGAGACTTAATGACTGGCTGTGGGTTTCTGAGATGGAGAAGCAGTAATTTCAGTGCTAGAGAGAGAGGGGCGGCCGAGCTTCATATAGATCAGCGCTCTCGTGTCCTCGCTGAGGTTTGTGAGCAGATTGTAAATGAAGTCTGAACAGAGGAAAGTTTCACGCTTCTCTTCACAAACCCACTGAAGAGACGACGAGAGAATTTAAAGCGCTTCCTACACAAACACAAGAGCGAACATCATCCTCCTCACTGGACGACTGAGACGTTATTATATCACGCTGGAAAAGAACACTTCATTAACTTATCAAAACTTTATTTCTGAACGTCCAGTCTTTTAAATGTTTCAAAAGCGTTTCTTCTTGGTTATGTGAGCGTTAAGGGAACATTCCACTGTATCATTCTTCACACATTATGAGAATGTTACTTTTGAATGTTCTCTGAACAGTACCAGTAATATTGTAACAGTAACACAGTAATATAGTAGGCTATTTCTAATAGTAACAGTAACATTAACATACAACAACAACAACAACAACAACATAGTAACAGTAACATAGTAACAGTAACATAGTAACAGTAGGCTATATTAGTCATAGTAACAGTAACATTAACATAGTAACATTAACATAGTAACAGTAACAGTAACATAGTAATAGTAACAGTAACAGTAGGCTATTAGTAACAGTAACATTAACATAGTAACAGTAACATTAACATAGTAACAGTAACATAGTAACAGTAACATAGTAACAGTAACATAGTAACAGTAACATTAACATAGTAACAGTAACATTAATATAGTAACATTAACATAGTAACAGTAACATAGTAACAGTAACATTAACATAGTAACAGTAACATTAACATAGTAACAGTAACATAGTAACAGTAACATTAACATAGTAACAGTAACATTAATATAGTAACATTAACATAGTAACAGTAACATAGTAACAGTAACAGTAGGCTATTAGTAACAGTAACATAGTAACAGTAACATAGTAGGCTATTAGTAACAGTAACATTAACATAGTAACATTAACATAGTAACAGTAACAGTAACATAGTAGGCTATTAGTAATAGTAACATAGTAACAGTAACATAGTAGGCTATTAGTAATAGTAACATAGTAACAGTAACATTAACATAGTAACAGTAACATTAACATAGTAACAGTAACAGTAACATAGTAGCATTTAAGACCAGATAACTTTAAATGAACATTCTATTAAGAACGTTTGTTCATAACTTTGAATGTTCCCTGTTAGCTGGGTTTACTGTAATATTATACTTTAACATCATTCAAATAATGTCATTATTTGTTCAGCGACGGGTTTGAGAGATTCACCCGTTAGAGTAACTGTGTGCTTTAAAGGGTTCAGTCACCTTTAACCTCACGCTGCTGCTGGAACTGCTTTCATTTGCCTTCATAAGTTGTGTTTCGAGTGCTCATAAAGATCTTAATATAGCTGTGTTTAATAGGATCAGGACAGCGAGCGCTGAGGATTCTGGGTACATACAGGCCTGGGGACGCAAACACAAGAGATAACGGGATTAAAGATGTTTAAGAGGAATAATGTTCAGCATATGGACACACAAACACAACAGAGATATTATTGAGCTTGATTGTGTTGATTTGAAATAAATACTTAAATATATTATACATTTTTTTGGTATTACATAGATTATTATATTATATATTTAAAATATTATATATTTTTATTGTATTTTATATATATATATATATAATATAATATAATATAATTTTCTTTATTTTTATTTTTTATTCATTATTTTTGTTGTTGTTATTAAGACATCAAATATAGAATCCCGTGTCTGAAGGTAAAACCCGTTTGTGATGTGAATCATTAGCAGCTCCTGATTTAGAAACACTACAGATTGATTCTTTTAAATGAATCATTACAGTGAATCGACTCAGTTGAGCTTCACACACACAGATCAGAACATCGAATGATTCATCAGACTCCATTAGACCTGTGCTAATTAAAGTCCAACAGAGGTTTATTTTATGGTCATGTACAGATCT
>NC_137125.1:55454401-55466901 GCF_949319135.1 Squalius cephalus | reverse complement strand
TGAGTTGGTGAGTGTGTGAGTAAGTGATTGTAAGTGAGTGTGAGTAAGTGAGTGTGTGTAAGTGAGTGTGAGTAGGTGAGTGTGAGTAGGTGAGTGTGAGTAAGTGATTGTAAGTGAGTGTGAGTAAGTGAGTGTGAGTAGGTGAGTGTGTGAGTAGGTGAGTGTGAGTAAGTGAGTGTGAGTAGGTGAGTGTGAGTAAGTGATTGTAAGTGAGTGTGAGTAGGTGAGTGTGTGAGTAGGTGAGTGTGTGAGTAAGTGATTGTAAGTGAGTGTGAGTAAGTGAGTGTGAGTAGGTGAGTGTGAGTAAGTGAGTGTGAGTAAGTGAGTGTGAGTAAGTGAGTGTGAGTAAGTGAGTGTGAGTAAGTGAGTGTGAGTAAGTGAGTGTGAGTGTGAGTAAGTGAGTGTGAGTAAGTGAGTGTGAGTAAGTGAGTGCGAGTAAGTGATTGTAAGTGAGTGTGAGTAAGTGAGTGCGAGTAAGTGATTGTAAGTGAGTGTGAGTAAGTGATTGTAAGTGAGTGTGAGTAAGTGAGTGTGAGTAAGTGAGTGTGAGTAGGTGAGTGTGAGTAAGTGAGTGTGAGTAAGTGAGTGTGAGTAAGTGAGTGTGAGTAAGTGAGTGTGAGTAGGTGAGTGTGTGAGTAGGTGAGTGTGTGAGTAAGTGAGTGTGAGTAAGTGAGTGTGAGTAGGTGAGTGTGTGAGTAGGTGAGTGTGTGAGAGTAAGTGATTGTAAGAGTGTGAGTAAGTGAGTGTGAGTAGGTGAGTGTGTGAGTTGGTGAGTGTGTGAGTAAGTGATTGTAAGTGAGTGTGAGTAAGTGAGTGTGAGTGTGTGAGAGTAAGTGATTGTAAGAGTGTGAGTAAGTGATTGTAAGTGAGTGTGTGAGTGTGAGTGTGTGTGAGTAAGTGATTGTAAGAGTGTGTGAGTAAGTGATTGTAAGTGAGTGTGAGTAAGTGTGAGTAAGTGAGTGTGAGTAAGTGAGTGTGAGTAAGTGAGTGTGAGTAAGTGAGTGTGAGTAAGTGAGTGTGTGAGTAGGTGAGTGTGTGAGTAAGTGATTGTAAGAGTGTGTGAGTAAGTGATTGTAAGTGAGTGTGAGTAAGTGTGAGTGTGAGTAAGTGAGTGTGAGTAAGTGAGTGTGAGTAAGTGAGTGTGAGTAAGTGAGTGTGAGTAAGTGAGTGTGTGAGTAAGTGATTGTAAGTGAGTGTGAGTAAGTGAGTGTGAGTAAGTGAGTGTGTGAGTAAGTGATTGTAAGTGAGTGTGAGTAAGTGAGTGTGAGTAAGTGAGTGTGTGAGTAAGTGATTGTAAGTGAGTGTGAGTGTGTGAGTAAGTGATTGTAAGTGAGTGTGAGTAAGTGAGTGTGAGTAAGTGAGTGTGAGTAAGTGAGTGTGTGAGTAGGTGAGTGTGTGAGTAAGTGAGTGTGAGTAGGTGAGTGTGTGAGTAAGTGATTGTAAGTGAGTGTGAGTAAGTGAGTGTGTGTAAGTGATTGTAAGTGAGTGTGAGTAAGTGAGTGTGTGAGTAAGTGAGTGTGAGTAAGTGAGTGTGTGAGTAGGTGAGTGTGTGAGTAAGTGATTGTAAGTGAGTGTGAGTAAGTGAGTGTGTGAGTAAGTGAGTGTGTGAGAGTAAGTGATTGTAAGAGTGTGTGAGTAAGTGATTGTAAGTGAGTGTGAGTAAGTGATTGTAAGTGAGTGTGAGTAAGTGAGTGTGAGTAAGTGATTGTAAGTGAGTGTGAGTAAGTGAGTGTGAGTAAGTGATTGTAAGTGAGTGTGAGTAAGTGAGTGTGTGAGTAAGTGAGTGTGAGTAAGTGAGTGTGTGAGTAGGTGAGTGTGTGAGTAAGTGATTGTAAGTGAGTGTGAGTAAGTGAGTGTGTGAGTAAGTGAGTGTGTGAGAGTAAGTGATTGTAAGAGTGTGTGAGTAAGTGATTGTAAGTGAGTGTGAGTAAGTGATTGTAAGTGAGTGTGAGTAAGTGATTGTAAGAGTGTGTGAGTAAGTGATTGTAAGTGAGTGTGTGAGTAAGTGAGTAAGTGAGTGTGTGAGTAAGTGAGTGTGTGAGTAAGTGAGTGTGTGAGTAGGTGAGTGTGTGAGTAAGTGATTGTAAGTGAGTGTGAGTAAGTGAGTGTGTGAGTAAGTGAGTGTGTGAGAGTAAGTGATTGTAAGTGAGTGTGAGTAAGTGATTGTAAGTGAGTGTGAGTAAGTGATTGTAAGAGTGTGTGAGTAAGTGATTGTAAGTGAGTGTGTGAGTAAGTGAGTAAGTGAGTGTGTGAGTAAGTGAGTAAGTGAGTAAGTGAGTGTGTGAGTAAGTGAGTGTGTGAGTAGGTGAGTGTGTGAGTAAGTGATTAAGTGAGTGTGAGAGTGTGAGTGTGTGAGTAGGTAAATGTGTGAGTGTTTGAGTGTGTGAGTGTGAGTGTGACTATGTCAGTGTGTGAGTAAGTGAGTGTGTGAGTTTTTGTGTGAATGTGAGTATGTGAGTGGGACTATGAGTGTGTGTGTGGGAGGGGACTATGTGAGTATGTGAGTGTGACTATGTGAGTTTGTGTGTGTGTGTGTGTTTGTGTGTGTGTGTGTGTGTGTGTGTGTGTGTGTGTGTGTGACCTTTCATAGACGTCTCTTGTTTCCTTCAACTCTCCCTTCACACACACTTCAAGTGTGAATCCCGTGTGATTGTGTCTGTAGACACACAGATGTAGTTTCCAGCTGAATCTGCTCCTCACACGCGTGTGTGTCTGATGTGTTCAGCGTTACACGTCCACACGGAATCTGTAGCAGCATCAGATTCGGCTCCAGAACTAGAACAGAAGATGTGAATCGGTCTGCAGATTCCGTCTGGACGAGATGGTGATATCGTGTGTGTGAGTGTCTGTGTGTGTCTGTTTCCTCAGAGCAAAGGAAGAATTACACCAAGAACAGCATCAACAGCCTGACGGACACGTCGCAGTATCATGTGGAGGTACGGCGTAATATCACTGAACATTACTGTCGTTTAAAGGGGTCCTTTAATGTCCTTTTCACAAGATGTAAAATAAGTCTCTGATGTCCAGAGTGTGTGTGTGAAGATTTAGCTCAAATTTTATAGCATGTTAAAATTTCACTTTTTGAGGGTGAGCAAAAACGCACCGCTTGTGTGTGTGTCCCTTTAAATGCAAACAAGTGGATCATGTAGAAGCAACAGGACATTTCTGAATGGTTAGTTGATGAATTTCTGTAGCTGATGTGGAGTTAACTCTCTTCCAGTCATTGATTAGCATATTCTGTCATGATAATCTATAAATCTTGTTTCCGGGGGCGGGGTTTATGTAAATTTTATGGTTAGTGATGTCACCAACCCGTGAAGAAGATCACTGTAGTTCCTACCAGCCGTTTGTTGTAGTTCTTAAAAAGCTATTTCTGTAAAAGTAAATCTCTCCCTTTGCTTTGAACTTTGAGCGTTGTAACTTTGCAGATGTTGTTCATGATCAAACAGCAACATTACACACTAACTAAAGTTAGAAAAGTGAAATCATGATCAACCAGCCCTTTAAAGTCCCCATGAAATCAACATTGACAAGGGCGGGGCAACCTGTCACTCACATGAGATCAACCAATAGCAGACCACAACCATCCAATCAATTCCCGACTGTCAAAATCAAGCCCCGCCCACATTCGTTCTTGTTCCAGAAGCGTTTCGCTCGATATACGGCACAATAGAACAGAAAAGACCAGCGCAACTTCAATCAAAATGTCTAACCCTGTTAGAGACGCTGCGTGTGTGTTTTCCTCCCGCAGCATCTCACCACGTTTGTGATGGACCGTAAAGAGGCCGTTCTGACCATCGAGGACGGCGTGCGGAAGCTGCGTCTGCTGGACGCTAAAGGGAAGGTGTGGACGCAGGACATGATCCTGCAGGTGGACGCCAAATCCATCAGTCTCATCGACAACGACAGCAAGGTACAGGAACACCCGTCCAGGAGTGTGTTTCCCGCACAGACCCGTAACTCGTGCTTCACTACTACAGTACGATGCATCAACTAGCTCGTCACGACTGTTTCCCGAAACCAAATTGTTGCGAAGTGGTCGTTTTCTCAGTTAATTTGCTTTATTGCCAGATTCAATCATAGGCTCGTTCTTACGCACTAGAGCTCGTTCACACATCTTCAATAGCGGTGCTTTAAATCTCTTGACAAACTAAAAGGTGTAAATGACATTAGTATATATTCTAAATAAAATACACAGGTTGGGTTGTATTGAATGTTATTATCTTATTTTACTCAAGATAAGGATTTATTGAGTCCACATGTCATGCAAACTAGAAACTCTGCTTCTAACCACAAGTCGAGATCTGTCGCTCCAAACACACAAAACTGCGATGCTGTTTGCGAATGTTCGTTGGAACGATGGTTTCGGGAAACACAGACTTGTTGAACTGCTGATAACGACAGAACTTGTGACCATAGTTGGCTAACGATGCTTTTGGGAAACACACCCCAGAGCTCTGAGTGCCACACGCATGTGGACTGATCACGTGTGTGTGTGTGTGTGTGTGTGTGTGTGTGTGTTTCAGAACGAGCTGGAGAACTTCCCCCTGGGCTCGGTCCAGCACTGCCAGGCCGTGATCAACGCCTGCGGGTACGACTCTATCCTGGCGCTGGTGTGTAAGGAATCCGGTCAGGGGAAAGCAGACCTGCACCTGTTCCAGTGCGACGACATCAAGGTCAGCGTTCGTGAGTGAGTGCAGCTGTCAATCATTCCTGACGACTCTTCATCACTAGCGTGTGTGTGCTTTGACTCCCTCAGGCCAACTTAATCCACATGGACATTGAGAGCGCCGTCAGCGATCACAAGAGCGGGAAAGTGAAGAAGAGGCCGGAGGCGCTGAAGTAAGATGATGAAGATGATGATGATGATTATGATGGCTGTTGCCACAGTAATGCAGCATCCGTATCTCTGTGTGTGTCAGAATGATCCTGAAGAGTGACGGGACCATCCCCCCGCCCCCGGGAGGCCCCGCCCCCCTGCCTCCAGGAGCTGTCAATCAAGGAGACGCCAAGAGCCGAGTGGCCAGTTGGACTGCCTGGACCAGTGAGCAGCAGGACTGTGAGTCGATCAGGAAACACAAAGTGTGTCTGTCGTTCCCATTCCAGAGCGTGTCTCACTCTGTGTGTGTGTGTGTATGTGTGTGTGGTCAGGTGATCCGCAGAGACTTTACACAGAGCTGGACGGGTCTGCTGAGATGAGCGCAGCGCAGGTGGACAGAGATGTGGTGAGTGACTTCACTGGTCATACATCTGTCTATGTGTGTGTGTGTGTGTGTGTGTGTGTGTGGCGCAGATGGTTAAACACTGATGTGTGTTACAGCAAATCCTCAACCACGTTCTGGACGACATCGAACACTTTGTCACCAAACTGCAGAAAGCTGCCGAGGCCTTTAGTGAGCTCTCCAAGCGCAAGAAAACCAAGAAGAGCAAGAAGAAAGGACCTGGAGGTGAGCGTTTCATCATCACATGATGCGTCCATATCCTCCTCTTCGTCACGAGGGTTTAACGAGTGTGTCACGAGTGTGTCACGAGTGTGTCACGAGTGTGTAACGAGTGTGTCACGAGTGTGTAACGAGTGTGTCACGAGTGTGTAACGAGTGTGTAACGAGACTGTCAAGAGTGTGTCACGAGTGTGTAACGAGACTGTCATGAGTGTGTAACGAGTGTGTAACGAGTGTGTAATGAGACTGTCATGAGTGTGTAACGAGACTGTCACGAGTGTGTCACGAGTGTGTCACGAGTGTGTCAAGAGTGTGTCACGAGTGTGTCACGAGTGTGTCAAGAGTGTGTCAAGAGTGTGTCAAGAGTGTGTCACGAGTGTGTCACGAGTGTGTCAAGAGTGTGTCACGAGTGTGTCACGAGTGTGTCAAGAGTGTGTCACGAGTGTGTCACGAGTGTGTCAAGAGTGTGTAACGAGTGTGTAACGAGTGTGTCACGAGTGTGTCACGAGTGTGTCACGAGTGTGTAACGAGTGTGTAATGAGACTGTCACGAGTGTGTCACGAGTGTGTAACGAGTGTGTCAAGAGTGTGTCACGAGTGTGTCACGAGTGTGTCAAGAGTGTGTCAAGAGTGTGTCAAGAGTGTGTCAAGAGTGTGTCACGAGTGTGTCACGAGTGTGTCAAGAGTGTGTCACGAGTGTGTCACGAGTGTGTCAAGAGTGTGTCAAGAGTGTGTCAAGAGTGTGTCAAGAGTGTGTCAAGAGTGTGTCAAGAGTGTGTCAAGAGTGTGTCACGAGTGTGTAACGAGTGTGTAACGAGTGTGTAACGAGTGTGTCACGAGTGTGTCAAGAGTGTGTCACGAGTGTGTCACGAGTGTGTCACGAGTGTGTAACGAGTGTGTCACGAGTGTGTCACGAGTGTGTAACGAGTGTGTCACGAGTGTGTCACGAGTGTGTAACGAGACTGTCACGAGTGTGTAATGAGTGTGTAACGAGTGTGTCACGAGTGTGTCAAGAGTGTGTCACGAGTGTGTCACGAGTGTGTCACGAGTGTGTCACGAGTGTGTCACGAGTGTGTAACGAGTGTGTCAAGAGTGTGTCACGAGTGTGTCAAGAGTGTGTCACGAGTGTGTCAAGAGTGTGTCACGAGTGTGTCAAGAGTGTGTCACGAGTGTGTCACGAGTGTGTCACGAGTGTGTAACGAGTGTGTCACGAGTGTGTCACGAGTGTGTAACGAGACTGTCACGAGTGTGTAACGAGTGTGTAACGAGTGTGTCACGAGTGTGTCAAGAGTGTGTCACGAGTGTGTAACGAGTGTGTCAAGAGTGTGTCACGAGTGTGTCACGAGTGTGTCACGAGTGTGTAACGAGTGTGTAACGAGTGTGTCACGAGTGTGTCACGAGTATGTAACGAGTGTGTAACGGGTGTGTCACGGGTGTGTCACGAGTGTGTAACGAGACTGTCACGAGTGTGTAATGAGTGTGTAACAAGTGTGTAATGAGACTAACGAGTGTGTCACGGGTGTGTCACGAGTGTGTAACGAGTGTGTCACGAGTGTGTAATGAGACTAACGAGTGTGTCACGAGTGTGTCACGAGTATGTAACGAGTGTGTAACGGGTGTGTCACGGGTGTGTCACGAGTGTGTCACGAGTGTGTCACGAGTGTGTCACGAGTGTGTCACGAGTGTGTAACGAGTGTGTCACGAGTGTGTCACGAGTGTATAACGAGTGTGTAATGAGTGTGTCACGAGTGTGTCACGAGTGTGTAACGAGTGTATAATGAGTGTGTAATGAGTGTGTCACGAGTGTATAACAAGTGTGTAATGAGTGTGTTTGCTGTGTGTCACGAGTGTGTCACGAGTGTGTCACGAGTGTGTAACGGGTGTGTCACGAGTGTGTCACGAGTGTGTCACGAGTGTGTAACGGGTGTGTCACGAGTGTGTCACGAGTGTGTCACGAGTGTATAACAAGTGTGTAATGAGTGTGTTTGCTGTGTGTCACGAGTGTGTCACGAGTGTGTCACGAGTGTGTAACGGGTGTGTCACGAGTGTGTCACGAGTGTGTCACGAGTGTGTAACGGGTGTGTCACGAGTGTGTAACGGGTGTGTCACGAGTGTGTCATGAGTGTGTAACGAGTGTGTCACGAGTGTGTAACGAGTGTGTCACGAGTGTGTCACGAGTGTGTCACGAGTGTGTCACGAGTGTGTCACGAGTGTGTCACGAGTATGTCACGAGTGTGTAACGGGTGTGTCACGAGTGTGTCACGAGTGTGTCACGAGTGTGTCACGAGTGTGTCACGAGTGTGTCACGAGTGTATAATGAGTGTGTAATGAGTGTGTTTGCTGTGTGTCTTTGATCAGAGGGAGTTTTGACACTGAGAGCTAAACCTCCGTCTCAGGACGAGTTTGTCAACTGTTTCCAGAAGTTCAAACATGCCTTTAACCTGCTGGTGAGTGACGTTAACCAGGTGTAAATCAGGGATAAAATGAATATACTTACTAATGTTGAGCTGGAGAATCTCATTAATATTCTGTGTGGTTGTTTGTCGTTGCAGGGGAAGTTGAAGAACCACATTCAGAACCCCACCGCTGTGGACCTGGTTCACTTCCTGTTCAATCCGCTCAGACTGGTGCGTGTTCTGATGGTGTGTGTGTGTGTGTGTGTGTGTGTGCAGTAGTGTTGTCAAAAGTACTGACTTCGGTACCAAGTTGGTACAGAAATAAAAAGAATGTGAATCTTTGAGCGCTGTTGAGCGGAATCGTAAACACCTCTGATTGGCCGTTGTGTTCACGAGATACAATGATCTGCGCTTCAAAAGCATGTTGTAAATATACATCCATGACGCTCTTCAGCGAGCGCTTGCACAGATACACACAGGAGCGTCTGAAAGCAGGCGTATATCAGCAGATCGGTCCTGCTCTCAAAATACTTTCAAACGCTCCCGTGCGCTGATCATTGTAGCCAATCACAGACATATCTGATGAGTGTGTGAACACAACAGCCAATCAGAGGTGTTGATGATTCCGCTCAACAGCGCTCAAAGATTACACCAGACACCAGGCACTGTTTGTGCAAATGAGCGGCTGGAGCGCGTTAAGGGTTTTCTGTTAAAACGGTGTCGTGTTAGCGGACCCTAAGTTAATAACTAATGATCTTTGCGATGGAAGTGAATCAATCAAAACTAACTTTATCTGGACAATAACTTTATTCTAGATCTGCTGTAAAGCCAAAACAATCTCTGTTACTGTAATCTCCTGTTATCACTGTAAAGCTGCTTTGAAACATCTATATTGTTAAAGCGCTGTATAAATGAAGGTGACTTGACTTGACTCAGGTGATCCAGACGTCTGGAGGGGTCGATCTGGCCAAAAGCGTCATCGTTCCCCTCCTCACCAGGGAAGCCATCGAGTTCCTGCACACGTCGGGTTCTGCGGACGAGAGACACCTGTGGGTCACGCTGGGAGACGGGTGGACCAAGTGCAGGTACTGATGCTCTTACTCTCACACGGGCCTGATGAACGTTATTTTGTTCAGTCTGCCGGGTGAAATCGTACTTGCTTTTTCAATAGACAACCAATCGTTTCTTCATTGAGGCTTTTAGAGAATTACTCTTGCATGACTTACTATCTTTAAATTAGCATTTAACATGTTCTTAATAGAACAAAACGACTGATATTTAATAGAATAAAACTGACCGATATTTAAATCTCTTAATAGAACAAAACGACTGATATTTAATAGAATAAAACTGACCGATATTTAAATCTCTTAATAGAAGAAAGCGACCGATATTTAAATCTTTTAATACAAAATGACCGATATTTAATAAAATAAAACTGACCGATATTTAAATCTCTTAATAGAACAAAACGACTGATATTTAATAGAATAAAACTGACCGATATTTAAATCTCTTAATAGAAGAAAGCGACCGATATTTAAATCTTTTAATACAAAATGACCGATATTTAATAAAATAAAACTGACCGATATTTAAATCTCTTAATAGAACAAAACGACTGATATTTAATAGAATACAACGACCGATATTTAAATCTCTTAATAGAACAAAACGACCGATGTTTAATAGAATAAAACGACTGATATTTAATAGAATAAAACTGACCGATATTTAAATCTTTTAATAGAAGAAAACGACCGATATTTAAATCTCTTAATACAAAATGACCGATATTTAATAGAATAAAACGACCGATATTTAATAGAATAAAACTGACCGATATTTAAATCTCTTAATAGAACAAAACGACTGATATTTAATAGAATAAAACTGACCGATATTTAAATCTCTTAATAGAAGAAAGCGACCGATATTTAAATCTTTTAATACAAAATGACCGATATTTAATAAAATAAAACTGACCGATATTTAAATCTCTTAATAGAACAAAACGACTGATATTTAATAGAATAAAACGACCGATATTTAAATCTCTTAATAGAATAAAATGACCGATATTTAATAGAATAAAACGACTGATATTTAATAGAATAAAACTGACCGATATTTAAATCTTTTAATAGAAGAAAACGACCGATATTTAAATCTCTTAATACAAAATGACCGATATTTAATAGAATAAAACGACCGATATTTAATAGAATAAAACTGACCGATATTTAAATCTCTTAATAG
Source organism: Squalius cephalus (assembly GCF_949319135.1). NCBI lineage: Eukaryota > Metazoa > Chordata > Actinopteri > Cypriniformes > Leuciscidae > Squalius > Squalius cephalus. The sequence continues at coordinate 55,456,806 of NC_137125.1, read as the reverse complement.
AACAAAATGACCGATATTTAATAGAATTAAACGACCGATATTTAAATCTCTTAATAGAACAAAACGACTGATATTTAATAGAATAAAACGACCGATATTTAAATCTCTTAATAGAACAAAACGACCGATATTTAATAGAATAAAACGACTGATATTTAATAGAATAAAACTGACCGATATTTAAATCTTTTAATAGAAGAAAACGACCGATATTTAAATCTCTTAATACAAAATGACCGATATTTAATAGAATAAAACGACCGATATTTAATAGAATAAAACTGACCGATATTTAAATCTCTTAATAGAACAAAACAACTGATATTTAATAGAACAAAACGACCGATGTTTAATAGAATAAAACGACTGATATTTAATAGAATAAAACTGACCGATATTTAAATCTCTTAATAGAACAAAACGACCGATATTTGATAGAATAAAACTGACCGATATTTAAATCTCTTAATAGAACAAAACGACCGATATTTGATAGAATAAAACTGACCGATATTTAAATCTCTTAATAGAACAAAACAACTGATATTTAATAGAACAAAACGACCGATGTTTAATAGAATAAAACGACTGATATTTAATAGAATAAAACTGACCGATATTTAAATCTCTTAATAGAACAAAACGACCGATATTTAATAGAATAAAACTGACCGATATTTAAATCTCTTAATAGAACAAAACGACCGATATTTGATAGAATAAAACTGACCGATATTTAAATCTCTTAATAGAACAAAACGACCGATATTTAATAGAACAAAATGACCGATATTTAAATCTCTTAATAGAACAAAACGACTGATATTTAATAGAACAAAACGACCGATATTTAATAGAATAAAACGACCGATATTTAAATCTCTTAATAGAACAAAACGACCGATATTTGATAGAATAAAACTGACCGATATTTAAATCTCTTAATAGAACAAAACGACCGATATTTAATAGAACAAAATGACCGATATTTAAATCTCTTAATAGAACAAAACGACCGATATTTAATAGAATAAAACTGACCGATATTTAAATCTCTTAATAGAACAAAACGACCGATATTTGATAGAATAAAACTGACCGATATTTAAATCTCTTAATAGAACAAAATGACCGATATTTAATAGAATAAAACGACTGATATTTAATAAATAAAACTGACCGATATTTCAATCTCTTAATACAAAACAACTGATATTTAATAGAATAAAACGACCGATATTTCAATCTCTTAATAGAACAAAATTGGTAAATACTAAACTCACTATCTTTAAATCAACATTTAACATGTTCTTAATACAACAAAACCGACCAATATTTAATAGAACAAAACCACCGATATTTAAATTGGTTGATTGAACAAAACCGACTGATTCACTGCAGCACTGATATATGTGATAGACAACACAATAAATTCAATATATCTAGATCTAAACCCGGAGGATTAATCATATCATTGTTATATATCACATCATCCGGCTCTAAACCTTGACAGTGTGAGTTTCTGTAACGCTGCTCTGAAACGACTGTGAAAGCACCAGATAAACCTGACTCTTGTCTTGTGTTGAGGTTGGAGTGGCCGAAGGATCACCCGTTCCCTCGGCACACGCTGTGTTTCCGCGATGGCTGGGAGCCGCCGGTGCTAGTGTCGCGCGAGCAGGACGTAGCTCAGCTAGCAGAGACGCTCAGTGCCGCTCAGACCGACATCCACAGACCGGGAGACGGATCGCCGAGAGACGTGAGATGCTCTTCCTCCTCTAAAGCCGCGTTTCCACCGATATTACCCAGAACTTTGTCCCCAGGAACTTTTTCTCCCCCAGACCTGTTGCTGTCTAAAATATCGTGAGAATTAGGCAAATTAATCCGGTTTACAGTTCCCGCTGGATTTCATCCTCTGAATTTAAGCTTAATAAAGCCTGAACCTCGTCGTCGGTCCATCGTCGTATCTTTAAACTCCACTGTTGATTGGAATAGCAGAGAACTGTTCCTGCACACACTCAGCAGACGCTAATAACTCTTCATTACTGTCTACCAGGAGAAACATTAGTTCTCGGGGAACCATCCTGGTGGCTCGTTCCTATAACTGAGTTCCCAGAACTATCCGGTGCGAAAGCCCCTCGAGTCCCAGCCCAAAGTTCCCGGGGAAAGTTCCTGCGGTGGAAACGCGGTTTAAACCTCACAGTGGGACGTGTTCTTGATGTGTTGAAGTGAACGTGTGTTTTGTCCCGCCAGCATCCGATGCTCCAGGACTTCTCCAGCACAGACGGGTACGGTAACTCTCCTCTCAAGCGTTTGCAGGGGCTGGAGCCAGACATGGCCGTGGCTTTTAAACAGGCGCTCAGCCGACACGTAGATAGGTAACACACATCTGTGTAGGAGAGCCGAAC
>NC_137125.1:55436901-55449401 GCF_949319135.1 Squalius cephalus | reverse complement strand
TATTTTGATCAGTCAAATGCAGAGTGAAAGTTGATTTCCTGTCTGAACAGGAAGTGCATCATCAGGTGTCTGGTTTCATGGGGTCTTGATGGTGTGACTGTTGTCTGAGTGTGTTTGTGTGTCTCTCGTACAGAAGCAGAGATCAGATTATGTGCCGAAGCCGTTGGTGACTGAAGCCCCGCCCACGCCGACGCCCCCTCCTCTGCCCCCCGCCCCTCTGCCCCCCGCAGCCACGCCTCCTCCACTGGCTCCACCCACTGACAGCGGAGGACACGCCCCCAACGCTAGCGAGAGCGACAGCGTGACGATGAGAGACCATCAGAGAGAGAGACCCGCGCCGGCCAACCGTACACACACACTCTCTCACACACACACACACACACACACACTCTCTCACACTCACACACACACACACACACACACACACACACACACACACACACACACTCACTCACTCACTCTCCTCATGGTTGTGTTCCTCAGGGCGTAAGTCGAACATGGAGGAGGTTCAGGACGAGTTGATGCACAGACTGACTCTGGGTCGAAGCGCTCAGAAGAAACTCTCGGCTCCGTCTCGATCCTCAAGTCTCCCGGCGCTCAACATCACGTACGACTCCACGCCGGAGGAGGTGACGGCCTGGCTACAGCTCAAGGGCTTCAGCGCTGTGTGAGTTAACACACACACACACTCACTCCCACTCACACTCACACACTCACTCACTCACTCACTCACTCACTCACTCACTCACTCACTCACTCACTCACTCACACACACACACACTTACTCACTCACTCACACACACACACTCACTCACTCACTCACTCACTCACACACACACACACACACACACACACACACACACACACACACACACACACACACACTGACTGTCCTCATGGTCTGCAGGACGATCAACAGTCTGGGAGTGCTGACGGGCGCTCAGCTGTTCTCTCTGAATAAGGAGGAGCTGAAGACTGTGTGTCCTGACGACGGCGCGCGAGTCTTCAGTCAGATCACCGTCCAGAAAGCGGCTCTCGAGGTGATTAGCCTCTTTATTCACCCTCCTCTCCTCTCTCCTCATCCCTCTCTCCCTTCACCTCTGCTGATGTTTCTGCGCGGGGTTCCCACGGGCCCTCGGATCCTGCAGAGTTTGGCCATCTGAAAAAAACATTCAAATTTTTGAGAATAAACTCACGCAGATCCAGATCCTCGAAAGTGCTGGAATTTATTCTGTGCGAGAAGTTTTCTGGAAAAATTGCATATGATTGCATACGCGCAACTAGCGTAAATCAAGCACATAGGCCACGAAGTGTTGGCGAAGTAACACATTAGCGGAGCTATTAGCGGTACATCTACAAAAGTGTTGGCGAAGTAACACATAGTAACACTAATGTGTTACTTCGCCAACACTTCGTGGCCTATGCGCACTAGCTTGCTTGATTTACGCCAGTTATGCGTACCGACGTTAGGTGTTTCCAGCGCGATGTACTTTGTGTTGTACATTGCCATGACGTTCACGCAGTAGAACAGTAGAAGATGTACCGTATATTCCTCAGTTTATGCAAAACAGAAATACGACAAATAGAATATCAGATCTCTGTCATGTGGCCAAAAATAATGCAAAAAAAGATTTCTGCATAGTTGTAACTAAACGAAACACGATGTAACCTTGCTCTCACTTGAAATGTGTCCACATTAATCCGTGATTTGAGGGTATTGGATCTGGAAAGTTACCGAGGTGTGGGAACCCTGTCTGTCATCATCGCACGCATCACAACCATTCCTCAGAGTAACAGAGTTCCTGACGTCGACCCCATCGATCCGCTGGTTAGCTAAACTGGTTCTGCTCAACGCTGGCGAGTGTCGCTCTGGTTTTTCTGTGGTGTTTTTACTGTCTGCAGGTTTTCTTCTGAGCCTCCCGTGATCTTCACTCGTCCACGTTCCTCTGAAGGTACTTTAGTTGATCATAGTGAGGCTATAAGCACAAAAACATTATTGATACATTCTTCATGGAACGTTCGTCTAACGGTTTTTTAAATGTTACTATTTGTTTCAGAACGTTCAGATTCAAAAGTAACGTTCCATAATGTTTGAAGAATGATACAATGTTACTGTTCCCGTTGCATTCACAGAACCAAGAAGAAACACTTTAAAAACGGCACATTCTGGACATTCAGAAACCCTAACTCAGTAAGAACACGTACGTCTGGTGCTCTTCGCCTGTCGTCAAAAATGACAGAATTATTTTCTTTTTTTGTCAATGAAATTAATGTACTATATTTTAGTTCAATAATGTTTTTTATTTAATATTTTGTATTTTTAGGGGATTTTATGGTACTAAATTATATTTACGGCATATTTATAATCCATTTATTCACTCTTTGAGCATAGACCTGAAAATTACATTTCCAACTTAAACTGGTAAATCTAGAACGCTTTAGAGCGACAGACTGAAGTTTGATCTCTTTATAAACACGACACTTGGCAGATTATTGATGAAGTGAAGAAAGTTTAAAAAAGGGAACTTTTTTAACAGAATTTTACGTGTATTGTTATGAAAAATGCACAAAAATACTATTTTAAATTTTATATGAAATGTACAGTACCAGTCAAAAGTTTGGAAACATTACTATTTTTAATGCTTTTGAAAGAAGTCTCTTATGCTCATCAAGCCTGCAGTTAAAAAAAAACAAAACAAAAAAAAACAGTAATATTATGAAATATTATTACAATTTAAAATAATGGTTCTCTTTTTTAATATACTTTAAAATGTAATTTATTTTTGTGATGCAAAGCTGAATTTTCATCAGCAAGTACTCCAGTCTTTGGTGTCTTATGATCCTTCAGAAATCATTCTAATATGATAATTTTTTTGTTTTTTGTTTTGTTTTTAACTGCAGGCTTGATGAGCATAAGAGACTTCTTTCAAAAGCATTAAAAATAGTAATGTTTCCAAACTTTTGACTGGTACTGTATATTTTCAAAATCACATTTTACTCTAAAACTGTGAGAAAATCAAACCTAAATGTAAGCGAGTCGTGTCCAGATGTGAGTATGATGTCTGATAACTGATCTTCAGTGAGATGTTGTTCGGCTGCAGTTCCTCACGCTTCCACTAGAGGAGATTCGTCTCGTTCATCATCTCTGACCGCGAGGAGCTCAAGTGTGAATATTGTTTACAGGATCATTAAACCTGTTCAGATCATGATAAAAAAAAACTAAACGAAAAACATTTGACCGAAGAGCACCAGAGGGTTAACTTCACATAACTAACTTTGAAAATATGTTCGCATTGAAATATGATACTCAATAATCCTCAATAACATATGGATTTTTACATGCAACTGACCTTCTGAAACTGCATTTGAAATTATAGAAGCAATAAATAAATACTCAAGTCAGATTTATTTCTATAGCACTTTATACAATATAAATTGCATTTCAAAAACAAAAAAAGTGTTGATCAATTCATAATTTTGAAATTATTTTGAATTATCAAATTGAATTTCAGCTGTAAAGCAGCTCTTTATTCTCATCCCAAAGTGTGTTCAACTGAATATTGCCTAATTTTCTTTTTTTTAAGTCTTTTGGAAAAGACGTGAGTTTACTTGTGTAATTCAGTCAATCTGCTGTCTTACTCCAGTCATTTGTCCATCAATCATTAGTTTCTACATAGAGTTAGAGTTTACTGGTGCCATGCAGCAGATACTCAGTCACTCACACCTCGACTAGTTGAACTCGAGCCGCTGAGACTGTGTGTGTTCCCCTTTCAGCACATCTGCTGTTCATTGTCAACGAGATAACGGTAACACTTTACAGTAAGGTTCATTAGTTAACATTAATGTCTTCACTAACATGATCTAACCATGAGCAACACATTTGTTACTGTATTTATGAATCTTTGTTAATGTTAGTGAATAAAAATAAAGCTGTTCATTGTTTGGTCATGTTAGTTCACAGTGCATTAACTAATGTTAACAAGATTTTAATAAAGTGTTAGTATATGTTGAAATTAACAAATACTTAAACAAAGATTAATAAATGCTGTAGAACTGCAGTTAAATTACTAGTTCATGCTAACTAGTGTACAGTAGTCAACATGTGCAGTGGATCCAAACCTTTCATCAGAGTTACACACGACTTCTGAACTCTAGCTTGAACTTGTCTCTATGAACTTGTTTGATCCTCTTCAGATGTTGGCGACTGTAGTTAACGAATGAAGCGTACTGTAAAGCGTTACCGAGATTTAAATAGATTCTGTCGTAGTTTCAGGAACAGACGCTTTTCCCAGAATCCCTTAGTTTAAATGCTGAACCTTCATCGTCACTCACTCATTTCTGCCCTTCCTCTCTCTCTCTCTCTCTCTCTCTCTCTCTCTCCATCACGCTGCAGGTGTTTTGAGGTATGAGCTTGTTTAAATGAGTGTGTGTTGTGACGTGTGTGTGTCTCTCACTGCTGTCTCTCTCTCTCTCTCTCTCTCTGTGTGTGTGTGTAGAGGAGCTCGGGCTCGGAGTTGCAGGAGATCATGAGGAGGCGGCAGGAGAAACTGGCAGCGAGTGATTCTGGCGTGGAGTCCTTCGATGAGGGCAACAACCTCTGACCTCTGACCTCTGACCTTTTACAGGACGCCGCGGAGCGCGCTCAGTTCGCTGCCATAATGCGCCGCCGCCAAGAACTCTTGGACCCGTCCGATAACGGCACCGGCTCGGACGCGGACGAACACGCGTGACGTAGAGAAACGAACATCGCAGAAGTGTGTAGTTTAGTGCCATCCGGTTCTGCCTTCATCCCGGAAAACACTCAGATATACTTATGATCATATTTATACTTGCAGAGAAAACTGTAACGTCATGAATCAGGACATCAATATTCTGGAGCAAATGTTGATTTGATCTATTATTCACTACTTGAACTTCAGTCAGATTATTTATCCGCCGCTTTTGAATGTACGGGGAGAATTATGGGTCAAGCTTGTAGATTTTTTTTTTTTATTATTATTATTTACTAGCAAGATCATATTGTTTTGTACTGAATCGTACTGCCAAAAGAGAAGCTTTATAAATGTAATGGAAATGTCAGATTCATTGTTTGAGTTTCACAAGGACGTTGGGCCAAAATCCTGCAGTCTCGTTCTAGTGATGATGATGATGCCATCAAACCTTCAGAAATATGATGATTTATACGCCGCACGTTCAGTCTGTGAATATAAAGTGTGTGTGCAGAATAAATGGAATCATGTGACCTGTGTGTGTCATGCGTGATTGAATCAGTGGGAATTGAAAGGAGACATGATCTGATGTTGGTCTCTGTGTGAGGAAACATCTCACCCTTTAACCTTGAGTCAGTCTTCACTATAAATGAGAGAAAGCGAGCTCTGATTGTGATCACACCATCAGTCTCGGTAGATAATCGTCTGTTTCGTGCAGGAAAGCCTTGGTTCAAACCCCACCTTTGCTTATGTTTCATCATTTACTCAAGCAAACAATAAAAGCTCCACACACTGATCAGTGAATCAGGAGATGAGGAGTTGTGTTTTCATCATGATGGCCTGTGTTCAGATCCACCACTGCTGGTTATATTCACCGGTGAGAGGCGGGTCATGATGGGTGAGTGGTTAAACACACGGTCTCTGTGTGCGAGGCTGCGATAGAGACACGGGTTCAAATCTGACTTTAACTGGTTTATTGTAGAATCGCGGGGTCACAACAGTGATATATGAGTTCCAGCAAGTGAAAGCCAAGAGATCTGTGGCTCACAGGTATGAGCGCTGCCTCATGGTTCAGAGGTTCCCGGTTCGAATCCTGGTCAGATCTCCATGAAATCAACAAATGGAGCGATTGGTGGAGGGGACAAGAGGATGGAGGAACTAGGAGCAGCCCTAGTCAGGATCTTGGTGGAGCAGCTGGTTATCCAGGAAAACCAGCTGTAAAATTGTTGACTTAGTCTCAGAACTGGATTTTTTATAAGTACACATTTGACGTAAAAGATAACCGCTGCTGGTTATCTTCCCAGAAATCCCCAGGGGGAGGAGTGTGGATATTACCTCCCCCCTTCGTTTCCGACCGTCTGGGCACCTCCTGTCTGATCCGATCGCTTCCGACACCTGTCTCGGCTCATGATCAGGAGGACCGTTCCACAACGCAACCACACTTCAGTGTCCAGGCCGGTTTCGAACCGGGATCCTCCCAACCGGGGAGAACAAGCTCAACCAACTGAGCCACTGGAACTTCCACATGAACGCTTCTTTTTTTTGGGGGCATGTCTTTTATATTTGGACAAAACCAGTGAAACTAAAGCATTTTAACAAAGAGTGGGATTCGAACTCAGATTCTCCACATGATGGAGCAACACTCAAACCACTGAGCCACTGGAGCTTCCACTCTTCCCTTCTTTTTGAAGGTCATGTCTTTTTTATTTGGACAAAACTAAAGCAGTTTTAATGACAAGAGAGAATTGAACCCGGATTCTCCACGTTGAGGAGCAACGCCCAAACCACTGAGCCACTGGAGCTTCCACTCTTCCCTTCTTTTTGAAGGTCATGTCTTTTTTATTTGGACAAAACTAAAGCAGTTCTACCGACAAGAGAGAATTGAATCCGGATTCTCCACGTTGAGGAGCAACACTCAAACCACTGAGCCACAGGAGCTTCCACTCTTTCCCCTCTTTTTGAAGGTCATGTCTTTTTTATTTGGACAAAACTAAAGCAGTTTTACCGACAAGAGAGAATTGAATCCGGATTCTCCACGTTGAGGAGCAACACTCAAACCACTGAGCCACTGGAGCTTCCACTCTTTCCCCTCTTTTTGAAGGTCATGTCTTTTTTATTTGGACAAAACTAAAGCAGTTTTACCGACAAGAGAGAATTGAATCCGGATTCTCCACGTTGAGGAGCAACACTCAAACCACTGAGCCACAGGAGCTTCCACTCTTTCCCCTCTTTTTGAAGGTCATGTCTTTTTTATTTGGACAAAACTAAAGCAGTTTTACCGACAAGAGAGAATTGAATCCGGATTCTCCACGTTGAGGAGCAACACTCAAACCACTGAGCCACAGGAGCTTCCACTCTTTCCCCTCTTTTTGAAGGTCATGTCTTTTTTATTTGGACAAAACTAAAGCAGTTCTACCGACAAGAGAGATTTGAACCCGGATTCTCCACGTTGAGGAGCAACACTCAAACCACTGAGCCACTGGAGCTTCCACTCTTTCCCCTCTTTTTGAAGGTCATGTCTTTTTTATTTGGACAAAACTAAAGCAGTTTTACCGACAAGAGAGATTTGAATCCGGATTCTCCACGTTGAGGAGCAACACTCAAACCACTGAGCCACAGGAGCTTCCTCTCTTTCCCCACTTTTTGAAGGTCATGTCTTTTTTATTTGGACAAAACTAAAGCAGTTTTAATGACAAGAGAGAATTGAACCCGGATTCTCCACGTTGAGGAGCAACACTCAAACCACTGAGCCACAGGAGCTTCCACTCTTTCCCCTCTTTTTGAAGGTCATGTCTTTTTTATTTGGACAAAACTAAAGCAGTTTTACCGACAAGAGAGAATTGAATCCGGATTCTCCACGTTGAGTAGCAACGCCCAAACCACTGAGCCACAGGAGCTTCCACTCTTTCCCCTCTTTTTGAAGGTCATGTCTTTTTTATTTGGACAAAACTAAAGCAGTTTTACCGACAAGAGAGAATTGAACCCGGATTCTCCACGTTGAGGAGCAACACTCAAACCACTGAGCCACTGGAGCTTCCACTCTTTCCCCACTTTTTGAAGGTCATGTCTTTTTTATTTGGACAAAACTAAAGCAGTTTTAATGACAAGAGAGAATTGAACCCGGATTCTCCACGTTGAGTAGCAACACTCAAACCACTGAGCCACAGGAGCTTCCACTCTTTCCCCTCTTTTTGAAGGTCATGTCTTTTTTATTTGGACAAAACTAAAGCAGTTTTACCGACAAGAGAGAATTGAATCCGGATTCTCCACGTTGAGTAGCAACGCCCAAACCACTGAGCCACAGGAGCTTCCACTCTTTCCCCTCTTTTTGAAGGTCATGTCTTTTTTATTTGGACAAAACTAAAGCAGTTTTACCGACAAGAGAGAATTGAACCCGGATTCTCCACGTTGAGGAGCAACACTCAAACCACTGAGCCACTGGAGCTTCCACTCTTTCCCCACTTTTTGAAGGTCATGTCTTTTTTATTTGGACAAAACTAAAGCAGTTTTAATGACAAGAGAGAATTGAACCCGGATTCTCCACGTTGAGGAGCAACACTCAAACCACTGAGCCACTGGAGCTTCCACTCTTTCCCCTCTTTTTGAAGGTCATGTCTTTTTTATTTGGACAAAACTAAAGCAGTTTTAATGACAAGAGAGAATTGAACCCGGATTCTCCACGTTGAGGAGCAACACTCAAACCACTGAGCCACTGGAGCTTCCACTCTTTCCCCTCTTTTTGAAGGTCATGTCTTTTTTATTTGGACAAAACTAAAGCAGTTTTAATGACAAGAGAGAATTGAATCCGGATTCTCCACGTTGAGGAGCAACACTCAAACCACTGAGCCACAGGAGCTTCCACTCTTTCCCCTCTTTTTGAAGGTCATGTCTTTTTTATTTGGACAAAACTAAAGCAGTTTTACCGACAAGAGAGAATTGAATCCGGATTCTCCACGTTGAGTAGCAACGCCCAAACCACTGAGCCACAGGAGCTTCCACTCTTTCCCCTCTTTTTGAAGGTCATGTCTTTTTTATTTGGACAAAACTAAAGCAGTTTTACCGACAAGAGAGAATTGAACCCGGATTCTCCACGTTGAGGAGCAACACTCAAACCACTGAGCCACTGGAGCTTCCACTCTTTCCCCACTTTTTGAAGGTCATGTCTTTTTTATTTGGACAAAACTAAAGCAGTTTTAATGACAAGAGAGAATTGAACCCGGATTCTCCACGTTGAGGAGCAACACTCAAACCACTGAGCCACTGGAGCTTCCACTCTTTCCCCTCTTTTTGAAGGTCATGTCTTTTTTATTTGGACAAAACTAAAGCAGTTTTACCGACAAGAGAGAATTGAACCCGGATTCTCCACGTTGAGGAGCAACACTCAAACCACTGAGCCACTGGAGCTTCCACTCTTTCCCCACTTTTTGAAGGTCATGTCTTTTTTATTTGGACAAAACTAAAGCAGTTTTAATGACAAGAGAGAATTGAACCCGGATTCTCCACGTTGAGGAGCAACACTCAAACCACTGAGCCACTGGAGCTTCCACTCTTTCCCCTCTTTTTGAAGGTCATGTCTTTTTTATTTGGACAAAACTAAAGCAGTTCTACCGACAAGAGAGAATTGAACCCGGATTCTCCACGTTGAGGAGCAACACTCAAACCACTGAGCCACTGGAGCTTCCACTCTTTCCCCTCTTTTTGAAGGTCATGTCTTTTTTATTTGGACAAAACTAAAGCAGTTTTAATGACAAGAGAGAATTGAATCCGGATTCTCCACGTTGAGGAGCAACACTCAAACCACTGAGCCACAGGAGCTTCCACTCTTTCCCCTCTTTTTGAAGGTCATGTCTTTTTTATTTGGACAAAACTAAAGCAGTTTTACCGACAAGAGAGAATTGAATCCGGATTCTCCACGTTGAGGAGCAACACTCAAACCACTGAGCCACTGGAGCTTCCACTCTTTCCCCTCTTTTTGAAGGTCATGTCTTTTTTATTTGGACAAAACTAAAGCAGTTTTACCGACAAGAGAGAATTGAATCCGGATTCTCCACGTTGAGGAGCAACGCCCAAACCACTGAGCCACTGGAGCTTCCACTCTTTCCCCTCTTTTTGAAGGTCATGTCTTTTTTATTTGGACAAAACTAAAGCAGTTTTACCGACAAGAGAGATTTGAACCCGGATTCTCCACGTTGAGTAGCAACACTCAAACCACTGAGCCACAGGAGCTTCCACTCTTTCCCCTCTTTTTGAAGGTCATGTCTTTTTTATTTGGACAAAACTAAAGCAGTTTTAATGACAAGAGAGAATTGAATCCGGATTCTCCACGTTGAGGAGCAACACTCAAACCACTGAGCCACAGGAGCTTCCTCTCTTTCCCCTCTTTTTGAAGGTCATGTCTTTTTTATTTGGACAAAACTAAAGCAGTTTTAATGACAAGAGAGAATTGAACCCGGATTCTCCACGTTGAGGAGCAACGCCCAAACCACTGAGCCACAGGAGCTTCCTCTCTTTCCCCACTTTTTGAAGGTCATGTCTTTTTTATTTGGACAAAACTAAAGCAGTTTTAATGACAAGAGAGAATTGAATCCGGATTCTCCACGTTGAGGAGCAACACTCAAACCACTGAGCCACAGGAGCTTCCTCTCTTTCCCCTCTTTTTGAAGGTCATGTCTTTTTTATTTGGACAAAACTAAAGCAGTTTTAATGACAAGAGAGAATTGAACCCGGATTCTCCACGTTGAGGAGCAACACTCAAACCACTGAGCCACAGGAGCTTCCACTCTTTCCCCTCTTTTTGAAGGTCATGTCTTTTTTATTTGGACAAAACTAAAGCAGTTTTAATGACAAGAGAGAATTGAATCCGGATTCTCCACGTTGAGGAGCAACACTCAAACCACTGAGCCACTGGAGCTTCCACTCTTTCCCCTCTTTTTGAAGGTCATGTCTTTTTTATTTGGACAAAACTAAAGCAGTTTTAATGACAAGAGAGAATTGAACCCGGATTCTCCACGTTGAGGAGCAACACTCAAACCACTGAGCCACAGGAGCTTCCTCTCTTTCCCCACTTTTTGAAGGTCATGTCTTTTTTATTTGGACAAAACTAAAGCAGTTCTACCGACAAGAGAGATTTGAATCCGGATTCTCCACGTTGAGGAGCAACACTCAAACCACTGAGCCACAGGAGCTTCCACTCTTTCCCCTCTTTTTGAAGGTCATGTCTTTTTTATTTGGACAAAACTAAAGCAGTTTTAATGACAAGAGAGAATTGAACCCGGATTCTCCACGTTGAGGAGCAACACTCAAACCACTGAGCCACAGGAGCTTCCACTCTTTCCCCTCTTTTTGAAGGTCATGTCTTTTTTATTTGGACAAAACTAAAGCAGTTCTACCGACAAGAGAGAATTGAACCCGGATTCTCCACGTTGAGGAGCAACACACAAACCACTGAGCCACTGGAGCTTCCTCTCTTTCCCCACTTTTTGAAGGTCATGTCTTTTTTATTTGGACAAAACTAAAGCAGTTCTACCGACAAGAGAGAATTGAATCCGGATTCTCCACGTTGAGGAGCAACACTCAAACCACTGAGCCACAGGAGCTTCCACTCTTTCCCCTCTTTTTGAAGGTCATGTCTTTTTTATTTGGACAAAACTAAAGCAGTTTTAATGACAAGAGAGAATTGAACCCGGATTCTCCACGTTGAGGAGCAACACACAAACCACTGAGCCACTGGAGCTTCCTCTCTTTCCCCACTTTTTGAAGGTCATGTCTTTTTTATTTGGACAAAACTAAAGCAGTTTTAATGACAAGAGAGAATTGAACCCGGATTCTCCACGTTGAGGAGCAACACTCAAACCACTGAGCCACAGGAGCTTCCACTCTTTCCCCACTTTTTGAAGGTCATGTCTTTTTTATTTGGACAAAACTAAAGCAGTTCTACCGACAAGAGAGAATTGAATCCGGATTCTCCACGTTGAGGAGCAACACACAAACCACTGAGCCACAGGAGCTTCCACTCTTTCCCCTCTTTTTGAAGGTCATGTCTTTTTTATTTGGACAAAACTAAAGCAGTTTTAATGACAAGAGAGAATTGAACCCGGATTCTCCACGTTGAGGAGCAACACTCAAAACACTGAGCCACAGGAGCTTCCTCTCTTTCCCCACTTTTTGAAGGTCATGTCTTTTTTATTTGGACAAAACTAAAGCAGTTTTAATGACAAGAGAGAATTGAATCCGGATTCTCCACGTTGAGGAGCAACACTCAAACCACTGAGCCACTGGAGCTTCCACTCTTTCCCCTCTTTTTGAAGGTCATGTCTTTTTTATTTGGACAAAACTAAAGCAGTTTTAATGACAATAGAGAATTGAACCCGGATTCTCCACGTTGAGGAGCAACACTCAAACCACTGAGCCACAGGAGCTTCCTCTCTTTCCCCACTTTTTGAAGGTCATGTCTTTTTTATTTGGACAAAACTAAAGCAGTTCTACCGACAATAGAGAATTGAACCCGGATTCTCCACGTTGAGGAGCAACACTCAAACCACTGAGCCACTGGAGCTTCCACTCTTTCCCCTCTTTTTGAAGGTCATGTCTTTTTTATTTGGACAAAACTAAAGCAGTTTTAATGACAAGAGAGAATTGAACCCGGATTCTCCACGTTGAGGAGCAACACTCAAACCACTGAGCCACAGGAGCTTCCTCTCTTTCCCCACTTTTTGAAGGTCATGTCTTTTTTATTTGGACAAAACTAAAGCAGTTTTAATGACAAGAGAGAATTGAACCCGGATTCTCCAC
>NC_137125.1:55429401-55431901 GCF_949319135.1 Squalius cephalus | reverse complement strand
ACAGATGAAGGACAGATGAAGGACAGATAAAGGACAGATGAAGGACAGACGAAGGACAGATAAAGGACAGATGAAGGACAGACGAAGGACAGACGAAGGACAGACGAAGGACAGACGAAGGACAGACGAAGGACAGATGAAGGACAGATGAAGGACAGATGAAGGACAGATGAAGGACAGATGAAGGACAGATAAAGGACAGATGAAGGACAGACGAAGGACAGATAAAGGACAGATGAAGGACAGACGAAGGACAGATGAAGGACAGATAAAGGACAGATGAAGGACAGACGAAGGACAGATAAAGGACAGACGAAGGACAGATGAAGGACAGATGAAGGACAGACGAAGGACAGATAAAGGACAGATGAAGGACAGATGAAGGACAGACGAAGGACAGATAAAGGACAGATGAAGGACAGATGAAGGACAGATAAAGGACAGATGAAGGACAGATAAAGGACAGATGAAGGACAGATGAAGGACAGACGAAGGACAGACGAAGGACAGATAAAGGACAGATGAAGGACAGATGAAGGACAGATAAAGGACAGATGAAGGACAGATGAAGGACAGATGAAGGACAGATAAAGGACAGATGAAGGACAGACGAAGGACAGATAAAGGACAGATGAAGGACAGATGAAGGACAGATAAAGGACAGATGAAGGACAGATAAAGGACAGATGAAGGACAGATGAAGGACAGATGAAGGACAGACGAAGGACAGATAAAGGACAGATGAAGGACAGATGAAGGACAGATAAAGGACAGATGAAGGACAGATGAAGGACAGATGAAGGACAGATAAAGGACAGATGAAGGACAGACGAAGGACAGATAAAGGACAGACGAAGGACAGATGAAGGACAGATGAAGGACAGACGAAGGACAGATAAAGGACAGATGAAGGACAGATGAAGGACAGACGAAGGACAGATAAAGGACAGATGAAGGACAGATGAAGGACAGATAAAGGACAGATGAAGGACAGATAAAGGACAGATGAAGGACAGATGAAGGACAGATGAAGGACAGACGAAGGACAGATGAAGGACAGATGAAGGACAGACGAAGGACAGATGAAGGACAGACGAAGGACAGATGAAGGACAGACGAAGGACAGATGAAGGACAGATGAAGGACAGATGAAGGACAGACGAAGGACAGATAAAGGACAGATGAAGGACAGATGAAGGACAGATGAAGGACAGATGAAGGACAGATGAAGGACAGATGAAGGACAGATAAAGGACAGATGAAGGACAGATGAAGGACAGATAAAGGACAGATGAAGGACAGATAAAGGACAGATGAAGGACAGATAAAGGACAGATGAAGGACAGACGAAGGACAGATAAAGGACAGATGAAGGACAGACGAAGGACAGATGAAGGACAGACGAAGGACAGATAAAGGACAGATGAAGGACAGATGAAGGACAGACGAAGGACAGATAAAGGACAGACGAAGGACAGACGAAGGACAGACGAAGGACAGACGAAGGACAGACGAAGGACAGATGAAGGACAGACGAAGGACAGACGAAGGACAGATGAAGGACAGATGAAGAACAGATGAAGGACAGATAAAGGACAGACGAAGGACAGACGAAGGACAGACGAAGGACAGACGAAGGACAGACGAAGGACAGACGAAGGACAGACGAAGGACAGATGAAGGACAGACGAAGGACAGATGAAGGACAGATGAAGGACAGACGAAGGACAGATGAAGGACAGATGAAGGACAGACGAAGGACAGACGAAGGACAGACGAAGGACAGACGAAGGACAGACGAAGGACAGATGAAGGACAGACGAAGGACAGATGAAGGACAGACGGAGGACAGATGAAGGACAGATGAAGGACAGACGAAGGACAGACGAAGGACAGACGAAGGACAGATGAAGGACAGACGAAGGACAGACGAAGGACAGATGAAGGACAGACGAAGGACAGACGAAGGACAGACGAAGGACAGATGAAGGACAGACGAAGGACAGACGAAGGACAGATGAAGGACAGACGAAGGACAGACGAAGGACAGACGAAGGACAGATGAAGGACAGATGAAGGACAGACGAAGGACAGACGAAGGACAGACGAAGGACAGATGAAGGACAGACGAAGGACAGACGAAGGACAGACGAAGGACAGACGAAGGACAGACGAAGGACAGATGAAGGACAGACGAAGGACAGATGAAGGACAGACGAAGGACAGATGAAGGACAGACGAAGGACAGACGAAGGACAGATGAAGGACAGATGAAGGACAGACGAAGGACAGACGAAGGACAGATGAAGGACAGACGAAGGACAGATGAAGGACAGACGAAGGACAGACGAAGGACAGATGAAGGACAGACGAAGGACAGATGAAGGACAGACGAAGGACAGACGAAGGACAGATGAAGGACAGACGAAGGACAGATGAAGGACAGATGAAGGACAGACGAAGGACAGACGAAGGACAGATGAAGGACAGATGAAGGACA
>NC_137125.1:55419401-55424401 GCF_949319135.1 Squalius cephalus | reverse complement strand
CGTGCACTCTCTGTAAGCGGCTGTGAAATGGTGTGTGTTGTGAGAAGGTGTGTGTTGTGAGAAGGTGTGTGTTGTGAGAAGGTGTGTGTTGTGAGAAGGTGTGTGTTGTGAGAAGGTGTGTGTTGTGAGAAGGTGTGTGTTGTGAGAAGGTGTGTGTTGTGAGAAGCGCTGTGCTAATAAACCTTCTCTGGCGTCTCGGATCCTCCCTAACGCGGCTCTGGCCGTCGCTCGTCTAGCGAACGCTTTGGCGTATGAGGCGTCCAGATCGACGGCCACACTGCAGTCCTGCTCCGCCTCGCTGTACCTGCACACACACACACACACACACACACTTGTACAGACGAGTACACACTACAAAACAGACACCTGTGGAGTTTGAGGAACGCCATGGCTCTGTTAGCATTACATTACAAGTAACGTGCGTTATGTAATCAGATACTTCTGTAATGTAACGAGTAAAGTAACGCATTACAAGAAATGTGCATTACGTTATCTATGAACATTACCAACAAAACAAGTAACACTAGGTAGCAAACATCTCGTCACCTGTGGAGCTTGAGGAACGCCATGGCTCTGTTAGCGTGTAGCAGTGCGTTAGCGCCGTCCGCCTCCATTCCTCTAGAGTAACACTCCACAGCCGACTCGTACTTGCCCTCTTTAAAGTACGCGTTTCCCTGGAACACCGAGAAGCAGAGTCAGCGTAACAGTCAAAGCTAGATGTGTTCAGACGCCTTCAACATTTCTCACATCATCAGTTTATTCGCTATAGTTTAGAGAACGGTAATAAAATATGAGCAGAACTCAGTTGATATTTGACTGGTTTTGTCCGTCCTTCTGTTAGACTGTCTCACACATGTTGAATATCTGTCAGCTGTTAAATTTAACTACACAATTAGATAATACCAGTTTAGCTCAACCAATCACCAAGCAATGCTTCATTGTGTTCAGTCTGTGTGTAAAAAGAGCATTAGCAATTAAAGACAACACACTTCAGCAGAACATGATCAGCTCAAAGTGTCCCAATCAGTTTCGGTCCTAAATGTCACTGGTAGTCTCTGTATGAAGAATGTTTGGGTATAATATGTCACAGTTTACTTGATTATGCTCTCCTCTCTTACATAATGAACTACAGTGTCCTGATCACACTAGCGGAATACATCAAGAGTGAGATCTGGAGTCTGAGTGATGTCTCAGTCTGTGTCTGCTCGATCATGAGGAGTTAGAGGCGCGTCTCACCCGGTCTTTCTGCACGACGGCTTCTTGTTTTCTCCGCTGTTCCTCCAGGCGCTGTTGTGACGGATCCGCCGTTAGCGTAGCGTTCTCGCTCTCCTCCACTGTTAGCGTAGCGCTCTCGTTCTCCTCCGCCGTTAGCGTAGCGCTCTCGTTCTCCTCCGCCGTTAGCGTAGCGCTCTCGTTCTCCGCCGCGTTCTCCTCCGCCGTTAGCGGAACACTCGCGTTCTCCTCCGCCGTTAGCGTAGCGCTCTCGTTCTCCTCCGCCGTTAGCGTAGCGCTCTCGTTCTCCTCCGCCGTTAGCGTAGCGCTCTCGTTCTCCTCCGGCGTTAGCGTAGCGCTCTCGTTCTCCTCCGCCGTTAGCGTAGCGCTCTCGTTCTCCTCCGCCGTCTCTCCGCGCGACTCCAACACCTGAAGCAGAGCAACAACCACTGACCAATCGCTCTGAGAATCTGCTCTACATGTGTGACCAGTGTACCTTTAAAAGTAATCATTACAATACCGCGTTGCTCCCAAAAAAAAGTAACTAATTAGTTACTTTTTGTTATTAATTTAGTACATTTGTTATTGGTGTGTATGAGGTGTGTATGACTGTATGAGGTGTGTATGAGGTGTGTATGACTGTATGAGGTGTGTATGAGGTGTGTATGACTGTATGAGGTGTGTATGACTGTATGAGGTGTGTATGACTGTATGAGGTGTGTGTGAGGTGTGTATGACTGTATGAGGTGTGTATGACTGTGTGTATGACTGTATGAGGTGTGTATGACTGTATGAGGTGTGTATGAGGTGTGTATGACTGTATGAGGTGTGTATGAGGTGTGTATGACTGTATGAGGTGTGTATGAGGTGTGTATGACTGTATGAGGTGTGTATGACTGTATGAGGTGTGTATGAGGTGTGTATGACTGTATGCGGTGTGTATGAGGTGTGTGTGAGGTGTGTGTGACTGTATGAGGTGTGTATGACTGTGTGTGAGGTGTGTATGACTGTATGAGGTGTGTATGACTGTATGAGGTGTGTATGAGGTGTGTATGACTGTATGAGGTGTGTGTGAGGTGTGTATGAGGTGTGTATGAGGTGTGTGTGAGGTGTGTGTGACTGTATGAGGTGTATGTGAGGTGTGTATGAGGTGTGTATGCAGGGCCTGAAGTTAACTTTTTTGACCACCAGCCACTGTGGCAGGTGGATTTAAAAATCCACCCGCCACAGTGACTTTTTACCAGCCAGTTTTTTGTTTTTTTTTTGCCTCATAAAAGGTGAAAAAAAAAGGAACTGCACAAACATTTGTTCTTTAACTTGTAAGAATACACATTTAAGTGCTGTCAAGTTATTAACGAGATCCATACAAGTAATAATAACTCTTAGAATACAGATATAGACCGAGTGCAGCTCGTAGGCTATGTAAACAAATCACACGCGGCTGTGTTGATCGCTGGGCAGCTGTTAGTTACAGCGTTCAGGAACCGTTATGTTGCGTTCGCACCGGACGCGAATAGCGCGTCAGGCGCGAATTTAGACGCATATTCGCGTTTGGTGCGTATGGCTGACTTCGTTTAAATGTCAAATAACAACAGTTGCAAAAAAAAAAAAAAAAAAACACAAAAAAAAACGCAAAGACCCAGCCGCTTTAGTTACTGTTTCTATGTCCGACAAGCTACACCGCGCTCACGCCAAACCATGATCTCACGCAATGAAAAACACATCGCGCAGCAGAGAGGAGGACACTGACAACACGCTGACAGACAAGACAGTCCAGGTTACTTTTGATTTTAAACAAAGTATCAACGTTAAAATTTGGTCATTTTTAAAGAAATTTAGACAATACCGTTTTTGTGGCTCTGTAATGTGTCTTGACAGATCGCTGTGGTGCCTGCTTGTGAACCGATCATCTCTTCTTTCTAGTTAATTTATAGCATAAAATAAACATGAATGAACATAAGAAGGAATGAAGTTTTAACTGCGGAAAGATGTCAGTAGGTCTACTCAGTACACTCCGTTTTTTCAAGTTCAAATCATCCAACGTTGAACTCTCCTGACTGCTTTGTCGGACAAAAAAAAGGCGGATTATGATTGGCCAGATCGCCGTCAATCAAACTCCCCGCGAAGGGTCGATTCTCATTGGCTACCTGCCAATGTGGCAGGTAGATTGACAGTGTTACCCGCCAATTGCAGAATTCACCCGCATTTGGCGTGTGGTCGGGTGTTAATTTCAGGCCCTGTGTGTATGACTGTATGAGGTGTGTATGACTGTATGAGGTGTGTATGACTGTATGAGGTGTGTGTGACTGTGTGTGAGGTGTGTGTGAGGTGTGTGTGAGGTGTGTATGAGGTGTGTATGACTGTATGAGGTGTGTATGACTGTATGAGGTGTGTGTGAGGTGTGTATGACTGTATGAGGTGTGTGTGACTGTGTGTGAGGTGTGTGTGAGGTGTGTGTGAGGTGTGTATGAGGTGTGTATGACTGTATGAGGTGTGTATGACTGTATGAGGTGTGTGTGAGGTGTGTGTGACTGTATGAGGTGTATGTGAGGTGTGTATGAGGTGTGTGTATGACTGTATGAGGTGTGTATGACTGTATGAGGTGTGTATGACTGTATGAGGTGTGTGTGACTGTGTGTGAGGTGTGTGTGAGGTGTGTGTGAGGTGTGTATGAGGTGTGTATGACTGTATGAGGTGTGTATGACTGTATGAGGTGTGTGTGAGGTGTGTATGACTGTATGAGGTGTGTGTGAGGTGTGTATGAGGTGTGTGTGAGGTGTGTATGACTGTATGAGGTGTGTATGAGGTGTGTATGACTGTATGAGGTGTGTATGACTGTATGAGGTGTGTATGACTGTATGAGGTGTGTATGACTGTATGAGGTGTGTATGAGGTGTGTATGACTGTATGCGGTGTGTATGAGGTGTGTATGAGGTGTGTATGAGGTGTGTGTGAGGTGTGTGTGACTGTATGAGGTGTGTGTGAGGTGTGTATGACTGTATGAGGTGTGTATGAGGTGTGTATGAGGTGTGTGTGAGGTGTGTGTGACTGTATGAGGTGTGTGTGAGGTGTGTATGACTGTATGAGGTGTGTATGAGGTGTGTATGACTGTATGAGGTGTGTATGACTGTATGAGGTGTGTATGAGGTGTGTATGACTGTATGCGGTGTGTATGAGGTGTATGTGAGGTGTGTGTGACTGTATGAGGTGTGTATGACTGTGTGTGAGGTGTGTATGACTGTATGAGGTGTGTATGACTGTATGAGGTGTGTATGAGGTGTGTATGACTGTGTGAGGTGTGTATGAGGTGTGTATGACTGTATGAGGTGTGTATGAGGTGTGTGTATGACTGTATGAGGTGTGTATGAGGTGTGTATGACTGTATGAGGTGTGTATGAGGTGTGTGTATGACTGTATGAGGTGTGTATGAGGTGTGTATGACTGTATGAGGTGTGTATGAGGTGTGTATGACTGTATGAGGTGTGTATGAGGTGTGTATGACTGTATGAGGTGTGTATGAGGTGTGTATGACTGTATGAGGTGTGTATGAGGTGTGTGTATGACTGTATGAGGTGTGTATGAGGTGTGTGTATGACTGTATGAGGTGTGTATGAGGTGTGTGTATGACTGTATGAGGTGTGTGAGGTGTGTATGAGGTGTGTATGACTGTATGAGGTGTGTATGAGGTGTGTGTATGACTGTATGAGGTGTGTATGAGGTGTGTGTATGACTGTATGAGGTGTGTATGAGGTGTGTATGACTGTATGAGGTGTGTATGAGGTGTGTAT
>NC_137125.1:55396901-55414401 GCF_949319135.1 Squalius cephalus | reverse complement strand
ATTACAAGTAATGTGCATTACTAGGGGTGTGACGAGATCTCGTGCTACGAGATCTCGCGAGATTAAAACGCGACGAGATTTCTCGTCGAGGTGAAACTTTGTCTCGTGAGTTGTTGTGATGTCAGCGTGATTGAGCATGAGGGTGAAATTAGTATTGAAGATGCCCCTGCCACTTTTAAATCATTTGTGTGCCGTGCCAATCACACACACACACACACTCACTGTCCCTCGCTCACTCACTCACTCGCTCGCTCGCACACACACACGCTCACTCCCGCGCGCGCGCACACACGCACACTCACTGTTGCTCGCACTCTCACTCATTCGCGCACACTCACTCTCGCACACACTCAACCCGTCGTGGAGGACCGTTAAAATTAAACATGCTAGTCTTTCTGTCGTGATGTCCTGAAGCATCAAAGACGCGTAGGTTGTCGCCCACTATGACACACTATACAAAATGAAACGATCGAATCTTGCGTCCCGACGCCCGTTGTCCTTTACGAATCTCCACGAAACGGATCGTGCCAAAATCGCGCTAAAATAGTGTTATCTGAACCAGACAGGTAATAAACATTTGACCTATCACGCAAAGAACCTATTAAAGCACTAATACATGGGAACAGTATCTAACATTCACATATCACAAGTCATATCGACATCGCAATATTAAACAATGTTATCGCCCATCGCAGCTTTTCCTCATATCGTGCAGCCCTAGTTACTGCCCAAAGGTCTCA
Organism: Squalius cephalus; assembly: GCF_949319135.1. NCBI lineage: Eukaryota > Metazoa > Chordata > Actinopteri > Cypriniformes > Leuciscidae > Squalius > Squalius cephalus. Next base: position 55,413,661 of record NC_137125.1, on the reverse strand, counting down.
ACTGCTGCCAGAAATCGTCGACATGCTTTCTTGAAAAAGAACATGACCATAATCTTAGGCTGTTCTGTGTAGTTAATTTATCTCTTTTTCATGCTTGAAGAAAAAGTTTTGAAGTTTTGAGAGAGCAGTACTTTGATTATGGATACACACTTACTGTTTGCATTTAAAGTGTTATTTCAGTTATTTATATTTATTTTATTTATACTGTTTTATTTTTTTTATGTTCGATTTGTGGAAAGGATTTCTCATGTGAAATCGTACAGGGGAGAAGCCAGACGGTAGAGTTTATAGCAAAACATTTTGCAGTGTTTGCATGTCCTTTACTGCATAGAATTAATTAAAATAGAAGTAAAATAGCATTCATTACAAGTTGATTTCAAAATGCACCTAAATTGTTTTGCATTTTGTGATTTTCAGTTGAATAAAAGACTATTTTCCATTCATATATTTCATCATTAAGGATTTCTTAAAAATTGTGTAAAAATCTCGTCTTGTCTCGTTCTCGTGAACCCAATCTCGTGTCTCGTCTCGTGGAGTAAGCGTCTCGTCACACCCCTATGCATTACGTAATCAGATTACTTTTGTGATGTAACAAGTAACATTACAAGTAACGTGCATTACGTAATCAGATTACTTTTGTGATGTAACAACATTACAAGTAACGTGCATTACGTAATCAGATTACTTTTGTGATGTAACAACATTACAAGTAACGTGCATTACGTAATCAGATTACTTTTGTGATGTAACATTACAAGTAACGTGCATTACGTAATCAGATTACTTTTGTGATGTAACAACATTACAAGTAACATGCATTACGTAATCAGATTACTTTTGTGATGTAACAACATTACAAGTAACATGCATTACGTAATCAGATTACTTTTGTGATGTAACAACATTACAAGTAACGTGCATTACGTAATCGGATTACTTTTGTGATGTAACAACATTACAAGTAACATGCATTACGTAATCAGATTACTTTTGTGATGTAACAACATTACAAGTAACGTGCATTACGTAATCAGATTACTTTTGTGATGTAACAACATTACAAGTAACATGCATTACGTAATCAGATTACTTTTGTGATGTAACAACATTACAAGTAACGTGCATTACGTAATCAGATTACTTTTGTGATGTAACAACATTACAAGTAACATGCATTACGTAATCAGATTACTTTTGTGATGTAACAACATTACAAGTAACGTGCATTACGTAATCAGATTACTTTTGTGATGTAACAACATTACAAGTAACATGCATTACGTAATCAGATTACTTTTGTGATGTAACAACATTACAAGTAACGTGCATTACGTAATCAGATTACTTTTGTGATGTAACAATATTACAAGTAACGTGCATTACGTAATCAGATTACTTTTGTGATGTAACATTACAAGTAACGTGCATTACGTAATCAGATTACACAACATTACAAGTAACATGCATTACGTAATCAGATTACTTTTGTGATGTAACAACATTACAAGTAACGTGCATTACGTAATCAGATTACTTTTGTGATGTAACAACATTACAAGTAACATGCATTACGTAATCAGATTACTTTTGTGATGTAACAACATTACAAGTAACGTGCATTACGTAATCAGATTACTTTTGTGATGTAACAATATTACAAGTAACGTGCATTACGTAATCAGATTACTTTTGTGATGTAACATTACAAGTAACGTGCATTACGTAATCAGATTACTTTTGTGATGTAACATTACAAGTAACGTGCATTACGTAATCAGATTACTTTTGTGATGTAACAATATTACAAGTAACGTGCATTACGTAATCAGATTACTTTTGTGATGTAACATTACAAGTAACGTGCATTACGTAATCAGATTACTTTTGTGATGTAACATTACAAGTAACGTGCATTACGTAATCAGATTACTTTTGTGATGTAACATTACAAGTAACGTGCATTACGTAATCAGATTACTTTTGTGATGTAACAATATTACAAGTAACGTGCATTACGTAATCAGATTACTTTTGTGATGTAACATTACAAGTAACGTGCATTACGTAATCAGATTACTTTTGTGATGTAACAATATTACAAGTAACGTGCATTACGTAATCAGATTACTTTTGTGATGTAACAATATTACAAGTAACGTGCATTACGTAATCAGATTACTTTTGTGATGTAACATTACAAGTAACGTGCATTACGTAATCAGATTACTTTTGTGATGTAACAATATTACAAGTAACGTGCATTACGTAATCAGATTACTTTTGTGATGTAACATTACAAGTAACCTGCATTACGTTATCAGATTACTTTTGTGATGTAACGAGTAAAGCAACACATTACAAGTAATGTGGATTAAAATGTGTTTGTAAAAGAATATGAAGGTGTGTGTTACAGGCTATGTTTGTTTAATGCATCACTACGTTAAACACTTGCAAAAAAGACGCATTACTTTCCATAAAAAGTAACTAAGTACAGTGATTAATTCATTTTGTATGGAGTAACACATAAAAGTAAGTTTTCCCAGAAGTGTTGTTGAAATCATCAGTGCGCTCATGAATGTCATTCGCATTACCACATCAAATTTGTCCCAGGCTTGATAATCGTAGGACTTTATCCGCTGCGTTTGCGTCTGATCCTTTAGGCCGCCGCCGCCGTTAGCTGGACGTCTCACCCTCTTCTTCGTCTTTTTATAGTCTTTGTTCCTCACCGGCGGGAGTGTTTTCTGAAATAAATCAAATCTTTTTAAGTGTCAGAGCAAAGACCCGAACGTTCCCTGATGTCAGCTCGGAGTCAGAGGGCTTTACTGGAGTCTGGCTGGAGTCTCCGGAGCGAAGCTGCTGGTCCTTCTCCCTGATCTCCTCCTCCCAGGAGTCCAGATCCCTCATGAAGCCCTGGAGATCTTCTGCGTTCTGCCGCATCTGGATCTGCAGCTCCACGGCTTTATTCCCAGACATCACGACACTCGTCCGGCGCTCTCGGACCAACTGAGACTCCCTGCAACACAATCACACACACACACACACACACACACACACACACACACACACACTCCTCTTCATGCACTGCTCATGTTTCAGCGTTTGGCTTCCACTACAAGTCTTCTGTCAGACTACTGAATATAATGTACAGTAGTCAACATTTGAAGTGGATCAAAACCTCACAACAAAGTTATACGTTAATTTTGAACACTAGCCGTTCTTGTCTAAGGACAAACTTTGATGAACGTTTTTGATCCACTTCTAATGTTGACTATTCAATTCAATTCACGTTTATTAGTACAGCGCTTTTCACAACACACACCATTTCACAGCAGCTTTACAGATGAGTCCACATTACAGTTTACAGTGTTCTGTTATCAGAGGAAACTAAGTTATGTATTTCAGAAATGTACATACAAAATCACAGTTAGCTAAAAATGTATTAATTTTAAAAATGTAGTAATTTAATGCAGATTTAATGAGCTCAGTGAAGTAATGAATACTATATATATTATGAATGAAGAAAACGGTATGTTTCTCGATGTTTGTTAAGTGTGAGCAACAGCACTAGTGATGATTATCATGACTATATTCGCTGATTTTACAGTGAAAACAACTAATGTGGTAACTATGGTCTGTTGTCGGTTGCCATGGTAACTGTTTGAGAAGGAAACTAACAACGACGTGTCCCTGAAAAAGACCCTTAACCACAGATTAAAACGCGATTCGTCAAGAAATTATGGATCAAATAAACTACATCATATCCTCCATAAATCAGACATTCCAGAACATTCGCTGTATCTGCCGGAGACCAGAGTGTGTGTGTAAAGCACATCTGCACATATACACTGATATTTAACTCATAACTCATAACTGAGAGATATGTTCCAGTAAAACGTGTTAATGTCATGTTAACACGAATGTAAAATGTTTCCTGGCTGAGTTAACTATAAACGCTTCATGAACGCCTGTGTAAGTTAGAGAAGCTCATCCAGCATAGATCGGTTTAAAACAACCCTTTTAACAGCAGTAAAGAGCAGAGCCAGATGTGCGTGTCATACCTGTGATGATGATGATGATAGTAATGAAGAGTTTTGATCAATAGTTTGTGTTCAGCGCCATGACATCGCAAACTCCTCTATGCGCATGCGCGAACAAACAAACGTCTCAAGTACGGGCTCGCGGGGCTCGCGCGTGTTGGCGCCGACAAAAAGCAACATTAGTTTCCGGAAGTAAAAAACTCCACTCATTTTCTCCATAAGGCAAAATAAATAAATAAATTCTCCATAAGGAAATTGATTTTTAACTATACCTTTTAAAGCTTTCAAAAGACAACCTCACTGTGAGCTACGAGGTTGATAAGCAATGGTATTTGCTTAAAAAAAAAGTTAAAAAATAATTAGATAAAAAAGACAAAATTATGATCAAGTGGAAATTCTGACATACTAAGTCATAATTATGAGATAAAAAGTAAAAAAAAAAAAAGAAGTGTAAGATAGTCAAACTCATGATTAAAACTCACGAAATCTCATGATCATTATCTCATTATCAACTTTATTATGAAAAAAAGTTGTTTATAATTAACATATTAAAACCGTCAGCCCACATTATTTCAGCTTCGGTTATGATATATATAAAACAGTAAAAAAAAAGTTGTTTATAATTAACATATTTAATATATTTTCCGACATATATAATTATATATATATATATATGATAAGTGATATTGATAATATATTCATTCATATATTTGTGACTGTGGAATTATAACAGAGAATGTCTAATAGGATAATCATTATTGCGTTTGTCGTTTGGTTTGGGGGCTTTTATTTTGAAAAAACAAAAACACACACTTGACTGCATCTTATTTTGAGAGCACGCGTGATGTGCGAGACATCTCACCGCGAAAGGAAAACAAAAATAATTAAAAGTCAACACTAAGTAGATTAAGCGAAATTAATCCGCTTTAATAATTTTAATTCTCGCTCTCGATCACGTGACTCGGAGACGCTCGCGTGACCTTCGCGTACACGCGCAGCAGAAAGCAATGGCTGAAAGTGGCAGTAAAGAAGAGAAAGAGCACGAGAGTGAAGCGAAGGACGAGAACTATGGCTATAGTTTATATCCCGAGCGAAGCGGCAGCAAGTACAAGCAGGGCTCGATCGGGGAGAGCCTCTTCACCTTCAAACACAAGTGTCACATCATGCTGCAGTTCGCCATGGACACTAGTAAGGGCACTTCAGCGTCTGTGCGCGTGCACGCGGCGCTCGCTCACCTGCAGGTGTTGGTGTTTATAGGGTTTATCGAACAACAATATTCATGTTCAACATCAACTCTATGCTCCATTGAAGACACATGATAGAAACATCTTGAAAAGTAGAAATTATGACAGTCATTTTTTTAGAGATTAAGCCTAAATTTAAGAGATAAGTCATAATTATGATAGAACAATTGTGACTTTTTATCTCATAATTATGACTTGGTATGTCATAATTTCCATTTGATAATACTTTTGCATTTCTATATCGTAATTTTCACCTTTTATCTCATTATTTTTTAACTTTTATCTAATTTTATTAAAATCTAATAATTAGTCATCATTGTAACATTTTATCTCATGATTATGAGTCATAATTGGAAATATATAATTTCGACTTTTTATCTCCTTTTTTTTGTTTTTATCACAATTTTAACTTGGCTCATAATTTAGTGTCATCATTTCGTTTTTTTTTGTCATGATTTGGATTTTTTAATTTCATGACTTGGTATGTTATTATTTTGACTTTTTAATCATGAGTTTGACTATCTTACACTTCTTTTTTTTACTTTTTATCTCATAATTATGACTTAGTATGTCATAATTTCCACTTGATCATAATTTTGTTTTTTTTATCTCATTATTTTTTTAACTTTTATCTAATTTCTATTTTAATCTCATAATTAGTGTAATAATTTCACCTTTTTCTCTCATAATTGTGGCTTTATTTCATTATGACTCAGTAATGTGATGATTATGACTGTCAGAAGTAAGATTTAGCAAAGCATCATTTTTGGTCTTATGGGCTTCAGTACGAGCTGTTGAGTGTCCCTCTCTCCCTCTCTCTCTCTCTGTGTCTCTCTCTCTCTCTCTCCCTGTCTCTCTCTCCCTTTGTTTCTCTCTCTCTCCCTGTTTCTCTCTCTCTCTGTGTCTCTCTCTCTCCCTCTGTTTCTCTCTCTCTCTCCCTGTTTCTCTCTCCCTCTGTGTCTCTCTCTCTCCCTCTGTTTCTCTCTCTCTCCCTGTTTCTCTCTCCCTCTGTGTCTCTCTCTCTCTCTGTGTCTCTCTCTCTCTCTCCCTGTTTCTCTCCCTCTGTGTCTCTCTCTCTGTGTCTCTCTCCCTCTCTCTCTCTCTCTCTGTGTCTCTCTCTCTCCCTCTGTTTCTCTCTCTCTCCCTGTTTCTCTCTCTCTCTCTCTCCCTGTTTCTCTCTCCCTCTGTGTCTCTCTCTCCCTCTGTTTCTCTCCCTCTCTCCCTCTCTCTCTCCCTCTGTGTCTCTCTCTCCCTCTGTTTCTCTCCCTCTCTCCCTCTCTCTCTCTCTCTCTGTGTCTCTCTCTCTCCCTCTGTGTCTCTCTCTCCCTCTGTTTCTCTCTCTCTCTCTCTCCCTGTTTCTCTCTCCCTCTGTGTCTCTCTCTCCCTCTGTTTCTCTCCCTCTCTCTCTCTCTCTCTCTCTCAGGCCCGTATGCTAAGCTCCTGCTGGCCGCGATGAGAAGCTCCGGCTGGTAAGAGCATCTTCTTCATCTTCATCATCATCTTCTTCATCATCATCGTCATCATGATCACATGACTGATGTGTGTGTGTGTGTGTGTCTGTCCTCAGTGCGGTTCATAAGGACAGGCACTTCTCGTGTGAGGACTGTGACGGGACGGTTAGCGGCGGGTTCGACGCCGCCACCTCTCAGGTGTGTGTGAGGAAGCTGTGTGAGCCGAACACACGCGTGCTGGTGTGTGTCTGATCGTGTGTGTGTGTGTGTGTGTGCAGATCGTCCTGTGCCAGAACAACATCCACCAGCAGGCTCACATGAACCGCGTGGTCACGCACGAGCTAATCCACGCCTTCGACCACTGCCGCGCGCGAGTCGACTGGTTCAGCAACCCCAGACACCTGGCCTGCTCAGAGGTGAGTGTGTGTGTGTGTGTGTGTGTGTGTGTGTGTGTGTGAAACGTGCCTGTTCAGAGGTGAGCGTTTACAACACGTGTGTGTGTGTGTGTGTGTGTGTTCACTCTCGCTTTCTGCAGATCCGGGCCGCCAATCTGAGCGGAGACTGTTCCTTCCTCAACGAGGTCTCCAGGTTCAACTTCGGCCTCAGAGCACACCATCAGGTAACGCAGATCAGGAGTCATGTGACCGTGTGTCGGGACGAGTCATGTGACCGTGTCATGTGTGTGTCCGGACGAGTCATGTGACCGTGTGTGTCCGGACGAGTCATGTGACCGTGTGTGTCCGGACGAGTCATGTGACCGTGTGTGTCCGGACGAGTCATGTGACCGTGTGTGTCCGGACGAGTCATGTGACCGTGTGTGTCCGGACGAGTCATGTGACCGTGTGTCCGGACGAGTCATGTGACCGTGTGTGTCCGGACGAGTCATGTGACCGTGTGTCCGGACGAGTCATGTGACCGTGTGTGTCCGGACGAGTCATGTGACCGTGTGTGTCCGGACGAGTCATGTGACCGTGTGTGTCCGGACGAGTCATGTGACCGTGTGTCCGGACGAGTCATGTGACCGTGTGTGTCCGGATGAGTCATGTGACCGTGTGTGTCCGGACGAGTCATGTGACCGTGTGTGTCCGGACGAGTCATGTGACCGTGTGTGTCCGGATGAGTCATGTGACCGTGTGTGTCCGGATGAGTCATGTGACCGTGTGTGTCCGGACGAGTCATGTGACCGTGTGTCCGGACGAGTCATGTGACCGTGTGTCCGGATGAGTCATGTGACCGTGTGTCTGTCGAAATTATAACTTACCAAGTCATTATGAAATCAAAAAGTCAAAATTACGAAAAAACTAATTATGACAGTAATAATTATTAGTTAAAATCTAAATCATGACACCAATTATGAGAGCAGTAAAACAATGATGATAAAAACATGTCAAAATTTTACTAAGTAAAAAAGTAGAAAATTAAAGTCTATATTATGACAGAGTCCTGAAGGGTCATGTGACTGTGTGTGTCCTGAAGGGTCATGTGACTGTGTGTGTCCTGAAGGGTCATGTGACTGTGTGTGTCCTGAAGGGTCATGTGACTGTCTCTAAGGGCCGTGTGTGTGTGTGTGTGTGTGTGCAGGAGTGTGTGCGGAGTCGAGCGCTGCGCTCCATCCTGGCGGTGCGTAAGGTGAGCAGGGAGGAGGCGGAGCTAGTGGTTGACGAGGTGTTTGACAGCTGCTTCAGAGACCACGCCCCCTTCGGGAGAATCCCGCACACCAAGATGGACGCCAGGTTCTCCTTCAGGGACTTCGAGAGCCGCGACCGCTACCATGCTAACCTCTGATGATCGCGCGCTCCACCTCGAGCACACACTTGCCTTTCTCACTTCTGGACCGAGAGGAGCGTTTGAGCCTCGATGATGTCACTCATGTCAAAGTGGGGCTCCGGTTCCTCTGCTAACCTGAGGACATCTGTTAACCTGAGGACATCGGCACAGGCGAGACTGGACCAGCGATCGCCTCACCTCACAGCACCGCTTCATTCACATCATTCACAATCAGCTTCCCCCGAGCGGGTGTTGCGTCCCGGATCCACACGGGGGCGCCGACGCTCTCCACATCAACAACCGGCTCTGTGGAAGAACAAGTGTCAAATATTAATGTCTAAATCAGGCCACATCATTTCATCTCGTGGCTAACTGTGATTTACAAAACAATTATTTTCTTTCTTATATTGTGGAAGAGCCTCAGTTCTTCTGTCCTACATTCTAAACTCATATAGAGTAGCTCTAATTATGTGCAGTTTCACTGTGAAACAATTAAAAACACACAAATAAAAACAAGTGAACATGATGAATTATAGTTGATGACCAAATGATTTTATTTCAGAGCTCATACTGTTAACGTTTCAGTTTTTCACACCACAGGACCATTTAACATTATTAAATTATTAAATAAATGATAATTGCGAGAGAAATGAGACGTGATAAAGGCCTGACACTGAACACACGCTGTACACTAATCAAACACAGGCTCGTGCTGACCTCTGACCCCTGACCTCTGACCCCTGATCAGCGGGAGGTTCATTAGCAGGGAGTCTGACCTCCAGCATCATCAGCTCATCTTCTCATTCTCATTAACAGCACAGATGTGACGGCAGGTCAAAGGTCACGGCTCCTGACGCCTCTGATCAGGCCTTCGGTAATTAGGAGTCAGTGAAGTAAACACACTAATGAGGGCACTAGCACACAGCAACAGATCCTGAGCCAGTCATTTACCGAGAGACTATTGTTTGAAAACTTTACAAGGATAGATGGATGGAGATATATATATATATATTTTAGAAGGATTCAAATATTTTGTTTTAAATAAATAAGTTCAGTTTATTTCAGCGATAATAACTGGACAAGTGACAACAATGTAGAAAACTGCTGTTTGATAGTTTATGGAGGATTATTAATGTTCAAACTACTATTAAATAACGTTTCGCAGCATAAAGTTTACAATATTCTATTGTTGTGGACAGATCTGATTAATGTGTTTAAACCACTAGGTGGCGCTAAAGGAACCTTTTAATCCTCAGATTACAGGCCTTTTTGTTCTTCACAAACGCTCACATACTCTCACACACACTCCAACACGCTCACATACTCTCACACACACTCCAACACGCTCACATACTCACACACACTCCGCTCACACACACTTTCCAGCAGTAACGTGTGTAAACTTGTCATATTTGAGAAATCTGTGGCTTTATTCTCACTCACCCGCAGTTTTCCCTTCACCCTCTTCTGCGCTGTGATTGGCTGGTCCTCCTGATGGGGGCGTAGTCATCACAGCTCATTAGCTCCAGACATTCAGATCAGAGCAGTGTGTGAGATCACAGCTCTCTCTCTCTCTCACACACACACACCACAGTTTTAGGGCTTTTTGTGAAGTTGAATAAAACTTTACTTTGTAAAAAATGTCCAATATATCAAACATTCAATAAACATCCCATGAAAACTGAATAAAAGTATCAAAAAAAAAGTATCTAAATGTTATAATAAAACCATCATATAGAATAAAACTATCATAAAATGAAAATGTAAGAAAAAATCATTAAAAATCATAAAAGTATCAAAAAATATAAAAAGAAAATCAAGTATCGTAAAAAAAAAAGTATCTTAGAGATATATATATATATATATGATCAGTAAGTCATTGTTTTTACTTAAACTCAAAAATAATTCAAGCAATTTCAACCCTTTTATACGAGATTCAACAAAAAATTAAGTCTTAAATGTACAATAATATAGGCTGAAATGACTCCGCATGAAGATCAGCAACTGAACTCAAGCTTTACGCTGAAATAGTTTAAAATGTAAAATAGTCAAATATGCTGAGTGTTTGCATGTCAATTACAGTCAATAAGATCCTATTTAAATATCTGAGTCTTTAGTGACATTTATTTTTAGAGACTTCAAAAGAGGAACAATATTCCTCATTTAGACTCGTTTACACTGATGATGATGATGATGATGTTTCATCAGTAATGATCATTTTCTCAGTTGGTGCAGCGAATGCTTTACGGTTCCTCTAAACCCTTTAACCCAGCCTCACGAAACCAGTCCTGACGGACAGATGTGATATCTCTGACATGAGCAGATCTCTCTCTGTCTGTCTGTCTGTGTGTGTGTGTGTGTGTGTGTGTGTCGCACATGTTCATTACTGTGTTTGAAGTGCAGCAGATCACAGACTGAAGAACCATCTGGGACTAAAACACACAGACGACATCGTGTGAGTGTGTTTGTGTGTGTGTGTGAGAGTGAGTGTGAGAGTGAGTGAGTGAGAGTGTGTGTGTGTGTTTAACAGGGTCAGTGTACGAGCATCACATCTTCAGTTACTACACGACCAGTATGGAGTAAAACATTTTTTTTTTTAAATCCATATTATAGCAAGTTTTTCTAGGGCTCATCATTTTCTTGTCCATAATGTTTGATGGGCGAAAAAAAAGGTTGTGTGTGTGTGTGTATGCACCTGAGTTCTGCAGGGTCGGGAACAATTACACGAGTCCGGAAAACAACATTACTGAGCCATTAGTGTAATAACAGTGTTTCAGTCGTTTCTGCAGGAACACACACTCACACACTCACACACACTCTCACACACTCTCACACACACTCACACACACTCACACACACTCACACACTCACACACTCACACACTCACACACTCACACACTCACACACTCACACACTCACACACTCACACACTCACTCACACACAAATATTAAAAAAAATAAAATATCAGAAGTTTCATAAAAATATGTATACAACAAAAATATTAAATATACATAGAAATATCAAATATTATCATAAAATATATAAAAATAGAAGTATTTTTCAGACATAAAAAATATATATAAAATGTAAAAAATAAAAAATAATTAAATCAAACAAACTGAGCGTTTGAGGACAGAACTGTAATGATGGTGGAATTGGTGTTTCTGAAGGATGTTCCAGAGCGCCTGGAAAACATCAGCGAGTCTCTGTTATGAGAGCGAGAGCGAGTGTGTGTGTGTGTGTGTGTGTGTGATGGCAGCTCTTTATTTCTGGAGTCTGATTTCTTCTTGGATGCCACTCGTTTGGCTTGGAAGCGGGACGAGAGAGAAGTGACAGTATATGTGAGTTGGCCGAGCTCCGATAAACCAACAGAGGAGCGTCAGTGAGCCTCTGCGTCTGTTCTGGGTGGGCCGGCGTGTGCAGACAAACATCAGACTTACGACAAACATCAGACATCAGACAAACATCAGACAAACATCAGACGTCAAACAAACATCAAACAAACATCAGACATCAGACAAATATCAGACATCAGACAAACATCAGACATTAGACAAACATCAGACATCAGACAAACATCAGACATCAGACAAACATCAAACAAACATCAGACAAACATCAGACGTCAGACATCAGACAAACATAAGACGTCAGACATCAGGCAAACATCAGACAAATATCAGACATCAGACAAACATCAGACAAATATCAGACATCAGACAAACATCAGACATCAGACAAACGTCAGACATCAGGCAAACATCAGACAAACATCAGACGTCAGACATCAGGCAAACATCAGACAAACATCAGACGTCAGACATCAGGCAAACATCAGACAAACATTAGACGTCAGACAAACATCAAACAAACATCAGACAAACATCAGACAAACATCAGACGTCAAACAAACATCAAACAAACATCAGACATCAGACAAATATCAGACATCAGACAAACATCAGACAAACATCAGACATCAGACAAACATCAGACAAACATCAGACAAACATCAGACGTCAGACATCAGGCAAACATCAGACAAACATCAGACAAACATTAGAAGTCAGACAAACATCAAACAAACATCAGACATCAGACAAACATCAAACAAACATCAGACGTCAAACAAACATCAGACAGACAAAAATCAAACGTCAAACAAACAAACAAACATCAGACATCAGGCAAACATCAGACAAACATTAGAAGTCAGACAAACATCAAACAAACATCAGACATCAGACAAACATCAAACAAACATCAGACGTCAAACAAACATCAGACAGACAAAAATCAAACGTCAAACAAACATCAGACATCAGGCAAACATCAGATAGACATCAGACGTCAGACAAACATCAGGCAAACATCAGACAGACATCAGACGTCAAACAAACATCAGACAGACAAAAATCAAACGTCAAACAAACATCAGACATCAGGCAAACATCAGATAGACATCAGACGTCAGACAAACATCAGGCAAACATCAGACAGACATCAGACGTCAAACAAACATCAGACAAACATCAGACAGACAAAAATCAAACGTCAAACAAACAAACAAACAAACATCAGACATCAGACAAACATCAGACGTCAGACATCAGGCAAACATCAGACAAACATTAGAAGTCAGACAAACATCAAACAAACATCAGACAAACATCAGACGTCAAACAAACATCAGACAAATATCAGACAAACATCAGACAGACAAAAATCAAACGTCAAACAAACAAACAAACATCAGACATCAGGCAAACATCAGACAGACATCAGACGTCAGACAAACATTAGACGTCAGACATCAGACAAACATCAGACAAATTTGCATCAGACAAACGTTTGCATCAGACAAACATTAGATGTCAGACATCAGACAAATTTGCATTAGACAAACATTAGACGTCAGACATCAGACAAATTTGCATTAGACAAACATTAGACGTCAGACATCAGACAAATATCAGACAAACATTAGACGTCAGACATCAGACAAGTATCAGACAAACATTAGACGTCAGACAAACATCAAACTTCAGACAAACATCAGAAATACATCGAACAAACATCAAATAAATATCAGACATCAAACAAACATCAAAAAGACAAACAGACAAAACCATGCGAATGACCAATCTGACACGGATCCTTCACATCTGATTCACTGTCACTGCGCATGGATCAGTCAACCATTCCATGATACCTTGATTTATATTTTCATACTTTTATGTTTTTATGATACTCATATTGTTCTTATATTTATATACTTTTTTAGTTGAGTCAATGATTCAATGATCCATTCATAAAGACAGTCACTTAATTCCTGAGTGAATCAGCTGTTTTGAATCAATTGAATCAATCAATGACTCACTCATAAAGAAGTATCATTTTCCTTTTATAGCTATTTTACCTATTAATATTTGATATTAAATTCTATGTTTAACATTTTTACATTCTTATTTTATAATAAGGTATTAACCTCATAACATTATGCAATTGTAATTGCAGTGTAAATGCATACATGGGATCCTTCGCTCTGATCCGAGGCTCATTCCCACCTGTGCCGACGGTTTACGAGAAACCACAGCGAAATTCCAGCGCTGAACATTCCCATGATAACAACATCTGTACAACCAACATCTGTTACTAAACGTCTCGGATGGAGCCACTGATCAGCCATCGAATATCCACAACATCTGAGTGTGTGTGTGTGTGTGTGTGTGTGTGTGTGTGTGAGTGGCCGGCCATCGATTATCCTCAACATCTGCTTTCAACATCTGGAAGCAATGAGGAGAAATCAAGATCACAGGACACAGGCATGAGGAATACATTTACTCTGCTTAGTCACAGGATGGGAGGTGAATGCTGTGTGTGTGAGAGTGTGTGTGTGTGTGAGAGTGTGTGTGTGAGAGTGTGTGTGTGTGTGTGTGAGAGTGAGTGAGTGAGTGAGTGAGTGAGTGAGTGAGTGAGTGAGTGAGTGTGTGTGTCTGTGTGTGTGTGTGTGTGTGTGTGTGTGTGTGAGAGAGTATGTGAGTATGAGTGAGTGAGTGAGTGAGTGTGTGTGTGTGTGTGTGTGTGTGTGTGTGTGAGTGTGTGTGTGAGAGTGTGTGTGTGAGAGTGTGTGTGTGAGAGTGTGTGTGTGTGTGTGTGTGTGTGTGTGTGTGTGTGAGAGTGAGTGAGTGAGTGAGTGTGTGTGTCTGTGTGTGTGTGTGTGTGTGTGTGTGTGTGTGTGTGTGAGAGAGTATGTGAGTATGAGTGAGTGAGTGAGTGAGTGAGTGAGTGAGTGAGTGAGTGTGTGTGTGTGTGTGTGTGTGTGTGTGTGTGTGTGTGTGTGTGTAGCAGATCTGAGGTCAGCGGCTCCGGGTCACACTCTCACACACACACTGTCACACACTCACTCACTCTCTCTCACACACACACACACACACACACTCCACTCTGCTGGTGGTCCGAGAAATAGTTGATTTCCGGTCTAGTTTTACTGGAGCCGAAAGCAAAGTGGGGGAATAACTTTGGAATTCCAGTTGTTCTCTCGTTTTCCCTCTTCTGCCAGGAAACTCTCTGTTGGCGGCAGCTTAAAAGAAACGCTTCGAGGCACTTCTGAGTTTAACAGGTTTAAACACCAGCTGCACGAAAACACAGGAGAATGAGCAGCAATAAATACATCACACACACCAGATCAACTCTCCATGCTTGAGCCCTAATCCTGACCAGATCAGTGTGTGAATCTGACGTTTTGTGTGTGTGTGTGTGTGTGTGTGTGTGAGTGTGAGAGAGAGAGAGAGAGAGAGAGAGAGAGAGAGAGAGAGAGAGAGAGAGAGAGAGAGAGAGGATAAAGATCACGCGTATAGCAGCTCATGGGAGTGTGTTTATTGCGTACTAGTTTGTGCAAACATGTGCTTTAATCAAAGCAGAATCATCATCATCAACACACCTGGATCCGAGGAGAATACACACATTAACCTGCGCTGTTCCTCGGGACACACACTCCTTACTCCTTACACACACTCCTCCCATCCTCCTGCTGATTCTCCATATATATCCCACATTTACTACGGAGGCCCTAAAGGGACACGCTGACGGAAAACACACGAGGCGTTATGGTAACACTTTACAGTGAGGTTCATTAGTTAACATGAACAATACTTCAGCGTTTATTAATCATAGTTAATATTAATTCAACATTTACTAATACATTATTAAAATCAAAGGTTGCATTTGTTAACTTTAGTTAATGTGAACTAACATGAACAATAAACAGCTGGATTATTATTAACTAACATCAACAAAGATTAATAAATACTGAAACAAATGTATTGCTCATGGTTAGATCATGTTAGTTGATGCATTAAAGAGCTGGTGTAATTCACAAGATGTAGAATAAGTCTCTGATGTCCAGAGTGTGTGTCTGAAGTTTTAGCTCTAAATACCACACAGATATTTTTATATAACATGTTAAAAATTTTGAGGGTGAACAAAAACGTGTTGTTTTTTTGTCTGTCCCTTTAAATGCAAATGAGCTGCTGCTCCCGGCACAGGAGCTTCACTTTATGTGTGTGTGTGTGTGTATTTATATGTGTATGTATATTTATGTAGCTGATGTGTAGTTATCTTCTAGTGACTGATTAGCATATTCTGTCATGATAATCTATATATCGTGTTCCCAGGGGCGGGGTTTATGTAAATTCTGGTTAGTGATGTCACCAACATTGTAGTCTCTACCAGCCGTTTGTTGTAGTCCTTAAAAAGCGATTTCTGTAAAAGTAAATATCTCCCTTTGCTTTGAACTTTGAGCGTCGTAACTTTGCAGATGTTGTTTATGATCAAACAGCAACATTACACACTAACTAAAGTTAGAGAAGTCGAATCATGATCATCCACCCCTTTAACTAATGTTAACTAATGTTAACTAATGAACCTTAGTGTGAAGTGTCACCAACGTTTTTTCCATCATCATGTCCCTTTAGGGTCTCCGTACATTTACAGAAAAAAAAAAAAGAAAGAAAAAAAATAGAGTAGGAAAAATAATTAATTTACAAAATATAGTTTTGTATAAAATGCATCTTTCTGTACAAACGTGTCATCATTTACATTCAGCCGTAGCTCTTCCTGAGGTAGAACGTGTCTAGGTTTCGCTCGTCCTGGTTGGAGGAACGTAAAGTCACATGACGTGCCGCTACGAGGCGGGAAAGATTGTCCTGTTGTCGAAGGGTGTCTCGTACACGTCGAGGTCCGGGTGAGTCCCGGCGGG
>NC_137125.1:55341901-55394401 GCF_949319135.1 Squalius cephalus | reverse complement strand
CTGGGGTCATGTCTCAGGGGTCATGTGACAGTAGCGTCTCTGGGGTCATGTCTCTGGGGTCATGTCTCTGGGGTCATGTCTCTGGGGTCATGTCTCTGGGGTCATGTCTCTGGGGTCATGTGACAGTAGCGTCTCAGGGATCATGTCTCTGGGGGGGTCATGTCTCAGGGGTCATGTCTCTGGGGTCATGTCTCTGGGGTCATGTCTCTGGGGTCATGTGACAGTAGCGTCTCAGGGGTCATGTGATCGCACCACTCACCTGTGTAGGACTCGGGAGGATCGGGGCTGTAGCGTCTCAGCAATGAACCGACCGGCCCCTGATAATGGCAGAGCATCGGGTCGATCGCCTCCATGTCCGCATCACTTCCTGTGTCCAGCTGGCAGAGGCCTATGGGACGAGGATCATTTTTAGCCATCATTTCAGTTCCATCTGTAAATTTGCAGCCATTTTTTTTTTTAACCGTAAATATCATGATTGTTTCTACAGAGCGGAGGGGCACGTCTTACTGTTCATGTCTTTGGGTGGCATGTAAAAGCCCCCGATGGAGGAGCCGATGTACTGATGGCTGTCGCTCTCAGACGCCATAAACCCGTCCTGGCGCTCCGCTAGCGTTCCCTGGGACGACAGATAGCTCGGGATATCCGCCGGCAGATTCGTCTCATCTGCACACGCGAGAGAAACAGGATTACGGCCGTTACGTGCTCATGTTGAACCAGACATGTGTGAGTGTGTGAGTGTGAGTGTGTGTGTGTGTGTGTGTGTGTGTGTGTGTGTGTGTAGGACTGACCTGTGTTGGTGACGCTGCAGTCCTCGTTGCGTCGGCGCGTGTGGTAAATGATCACCACCCACACGAGAGACGTTCCCACAACGCAACACACCACCGCGATGATCACGATGCCCACGGTGGTCCAGCCGTCGTCCTCAGACCCTCTTCCCGCCGGAGACCCGATGGACACGCCCGGGTCACAGTTGGGGTTGGGAAGGATTGCCAGACGCACGTTCCCGCGCTCCGTTCCCAGAGGATTGGACATCTCGCACGTGTATGTTCCCGCGTCTCCCTCCGCGGTGTCCACGATGATTAGCAGCTGGTTCCCCGCGGCGAAGAAGTGCCGCTCGGTCACGACTAGCGGGCTGTCGTCTTTGGTCCAGTTGAGTCGGGGTGCAGGACTCCCGCCCGCGATACACTGCAGAACCGCGGTCTCGCCCGTCGCCACCGAGCGGTCCATCAGCGGGCGCAGGAACGACGGCGTTTCTGGAGGAGGAACGGGACGTTATTTGGTGAAAATGGCGTAAACGGGTGCGGCAATATCGATGTTTCCATTCGGTAACAACTCAAGAAAGAAAGGAAGAAAGAATAGTTTGAAAGAAAAATGGAAAGATTAGTTGTAAAGAGAGATATATGCGCAGACTAACCCAGCACGGTTAGCGTAGCGTTAGCGGAGACGGCTCCTGCTGTGTTCTGGGCCGTGCAGCTGTACACGCCGATGTCTTCCGTCTTCACGTCCACCATGAAGAACACGTCGTCTCTCGGCATGACGTGCATCCGTCGCTCGCGGGCCGCTGGGAAATCCGTGCCTCCATCTTTCTGCCAGGCGATCTGAGGAGATGGGTGTCCGCTAGCCGCGCACTCCAGTCGAGCCGTAGCTCCCGCGCGGATCGTCAGATCCATCGGCATCTTGGTGAAGTACGGCAGCACTGTGGGGACAAAATCAGAACCTTCCTATCTCACTTGAAACCAACTTAAACTGCAGTTCATGGACTGGCCACTAGAGGCTGCAGAAGAGACTCATAGACTCGCATGTTAAACTTTACAGCAGAATAAAACATGTTTACAGTCTGGAAAAAGTGGTTTTGGTCTATAAAGCTAGTTTTGCTCTTCATGACGACTGTGAGGCGGGTGAATGTTTTTATAACTCATCCGTTTAAATTATATTAAGCCTTAAAGTTGTGCATAATTAAGGGCGTGGCCACTTGAGTGACAGGTGGATTGCCGCTGATGTCACTGCTAGCCGTTTGTCTGCTGTGTGTTTTGATTTGAAGACTTACTGTTGACAGTCAGCTTGGCTTTGCTGGAGTACGAGGAGCCGAAGTGGTTGGAGATCACGCACTGGTATTTGCCCTCGCTGGAGAAGTCCACGGTTCTCAGCTGTAGTGTGGTGGTGTACTCCGTGACCTCTGTGACCTCTGTGACCTCCGTGACCTCGCTGACCTGAGACCGCAGGTGGGCCTGGTTGTGGATCTCTGCGTCGTTCAGGACCTCGTTGTCTTTCTTCCAGGCGAAGGTCATCGGGGAGTCGCTGGAACTGGCCGCCGAACACACGAAGGTCACGTTCGTGCCTTTAATGGCGGATTGTGTCTCGGGCTGAACCGTGATCTGGGGTTTGGGGAAATCATCTGCAGCGCACAACAACACACGCATGATTCAAGAGCCTGAAAACAAAGCTCCTCTTTAAAGGAGTAGTTCACTTCAAAAATTAAAATTAACCCATGATTTACTCTCCCTCAAGCCATCCTAGGTGGATCCTTATGATGGATGGATGCACTTTTATGATGATAGATGCACTTTTATGATGGATAGATGCACTTTTATAATGGATAGATGCACTTTTATGATGGACAGATGCACTTTTATAATGGATAGATGCACTTTTATAATGGATAGATGCACTTTTATGATGGACAGATGCACTTTTATAATGGATAGATGCACTTTTATAATGGATAGATGCACTTTTATAATGGATAGATGCACTTTTATGATGGACAGATGCACTTTTATGATGGACAGATGCACTTTTATAATGGATAGATGCACTTTTATAATGGATAGATGCACTTTTATAATGGATAGATGCACTTTTATGATGGACAGATGCACTTTTATAATGGATAGATGCACTTTTATAATGGATAGATGCACTTTTATAATGGATAGATGCACTTTTATGATGGATAGATGCACTTTTATGATGGACAGATGCACTTTTATAATGGATAGATGCACTTTTATAATGGATAGATGCACTTTTATAATGGATAGATGCACTTTTATGATGGACAGATGCACTTTTATAATGGATAGATGCACTTTTATAATGGATAGATGCACTTTTATGATGGACAGATGCACTTTTATAATGGATAGATGCACTTTTATAATGGATAGATGCACTTTTATAATGGATAGATGCACTTTTATGATGGACAGATGCACTTTTATGATGGACAGATGCACTTTTATAATGGATAGATGCACTTTTATAATGGATAGATGCACTTTTATAATGGATAGATGCACTTTTATGATGGATAGATGCACTTTTATAATGGATGGATGCACTTTTATGATGGATAGATGCACTTTTATCATGGATAGATGCACTTTAATGATGGATAGATGCACTTTTATAATGGATGGATGCACTTTTATGATGGATAGATGCACTTTTATAATGGATGGATGCACTTTTATGATGGATAGATGCACTTTTATCATGGATAGATGCACTTTAATGATGGACAGATGCACTTTTATGATGGACAAATGCACTTTTATGATGGACAGATGCACTTTTATGATGGACAGATGCACTTTTATAATGGATAGATGCACTTTTATGATGGATAGATGCACTTTTATCATGGATAGATGCACTTTTATGATGGACAAATGCACTTTTATGATGGATAGATGCACTTTTATGATGATAGATGCACTTTTATGATGGATAGATGCACTTTTAAAATGGATAGATGCACTTTTATGATTAATAGATGCACTTTTATGATGGATGCACTTTTATGATGGATAAATGTACTTTTATGATGATAGATGCACTTTTATCATGGATAGATGCACTTTTATCATGGATAGATGCACTTTTATGGACTTCAAAACAGAAACAGTCATTATAAAGCTTGGAAGAGCCAGGACATTTTTTAATATAACTCTGATTGTATTTGTCTGAAAGAAGAATGTCATATACACCTAGGATGGGTTCAGGGTGAGTAAATCATGGGCTAATTTTCATTTGAAAGTGAACTACTCCTTTAAGAAAAAGCCTGACTGAACTGGGTCGCTCACGTGACGCTCGCCCACTCACCGCACACAAACTCGTCCTGGGCGACGGCGAATACGCTTCTGCCCTTCAGCAGATGTGGATGGGCACAGCTGGCGTTCACCAGAGGAAGAAAAGCGTGTTCTGCCACCCACGGAGAAAACCACTTGAGCTGGCAGTCACACAGCAGACTAGATGTGTTCAGGAGCCTGACGGGGCGACACACACAAATGATCAGTGTCAGTGCTCACACACACACACATTGAATCATCAATGTAGGAACTAGAAAATGCTATATTTTCTAAATATCTTAATCATTTGTAAACAAACAAGTATTCATTACTTCAATGAGCTCATTGTTTCTGCATTAAATTATTACATTGTTTAAATGAATACATTTTTAGCTAACTGTGACTTTGTATATGTACATTTCTGAAATGCATAACTTAGTTTCCTCTGATAACAGATCACTAATATGGACTCATACACTTTCTGTAAAGCAGATTTGAAATTATGTGTATTGTGAAAAGCACTGTACAAATAAACGTGAATTGAACCACATTCACGAACACAAGCGCAGGTTTAGATTCATACTAGCGTTTGCACGATCAATCGCAATTTACATGAAATCGCACTATTAACTAGTGGGTTTAACATCAAAATGTATTGTCTGATGTTAAAAAAGTGTGTTTATTATGTAACCTTCTCCCTTTATATTGTTTGGTCAGTGTAAGCGTAATTCATGCAATTTTATAGTATTTATTTGAATTAGAATTAAAAGAAAGTAATTAGTAATTACTTTTTACAGAGATTAATTAGTACAGTAATCTAATTACACTGTTGAAGAACTGCACTGACACACTGCGCATAAAATGATCACAGCCTTCGCCAAATCGCGTGCGGTTAATCGTGTGTGTGTAATTCATACGTACAGCTCCGCCAGCTTCTTCATCTGAGAGAAAGCGTTGGCCTGCAGCGACATGATGGCGTTGTTGCTCAAATCCCTGCGATGTGAGGATGGAGAACACGTTTAGAAGCGAACACACATCAGCATGATCAGATATTAAGGATCTGAGAGAGACTCACAGTTGCTCCAGCACGTCCAGGCCTGTGAAAGACTTCCTGGTGACCGATCGGATGCGATTCCCTTGGAGGAACCTGACGAGCAGGAGAAAGACTCGATGTGTTTCCTCTGCACTGATACTGATGAAGACTCATCACAGTCAAAGCTAAATGTATTCAGACGCCTTCACATTCTCACAGTTTATTCGCTATAGTTTAGAAAACGGTAATGAAATATGAGCAGAACTCAGTTGATATTTGACTGGTTTTGTCCGTCCTTCTGTTAGACTGTCTCACACATGAATTATGTTGAATATCTGTCAGCTGTTAAATTTAACTACACAATTAGATAATACCAGTTTAGCTCAACCAATCACCAAGCAATGCTTCATTGTGTTCAGTCTGTGTGTAAAAAGAGCATTAGCAATTAAAGAAAACACACTTCAGCAAAACATGATCAGCAAAAATATATCAAAAATGAGATCTGGAGTCTGAATAATGTTTGTTTTGACTGTGCACTGAGATAACGTGATCCTGTAAACCACTCACAGTTTCCTCAGATTGTCCAGAGCAGAGAAAGGGCCGTTCATGTCCTCGATGGTCCACGAGATCTCGTTACACTTCAGATCTCTAAAGCGAGAGAAATCAGAGGAAACCACAGCGTTAAAATCCACACCCAGAAAACACCAGTCATTGAGCCGCCCAGAGCTCGTGTTCGTGCTAAAAATGAGCTTGTGGAAACCTGCTGAAACCGGCTCGCTGCATACTAATTCATGCTAGCGATGTGCTAAAACATGCTACAAACATGCTAATCCATGGTAGTAACATGCTAAAAATGCCTGCAACATGACATTTCATGGTAGCAATGTGCTAAAACATGCTTTAGTCGCCTTTGGCTTTTGGCTTGCTTACTTGGAGACATTTAATATTCAACAATATTATCAATCTGCCTGAGCTGGACGATGACATCACGGTTTTCTCCAGAGCATACTTTTATGATGGATAGATGCACTTTTATAATGGATGGATGCACTTTTATAATGGATAGATGCACTTTTATAATGGATAGATGCACTTTTATGATGGATAGATGCACTTTTATAATGGATAGATGCACTTTTATGGTGGATAAATGCACTTTTATCATGGATAAATGCACTTTAATGATGGATAAATGCACTTATGATGGATAAATGCACTTTTAAAATGGATAGATGCACTTTTATAATGGATGGATGCACTTTTATAATGGATAGATGCACTTTTATGATAGATAGATGCACTTTTATAATGGATAGATGCACTTTTATGATAGATAAATGCACTTTTATGATGGATAGATGCACTTTTATAATGGATAGATGCACTTTTATGGTGGATAAATGCACTTTTATCATGGATAAATGCACTTTAATGATGGATAAATGCACTTATGATGGATAAATGCACTTTTAAAATGGATAGATGCACTTTTATAATGGATGGATGCACTTTTATAATGGATAAATGCACTTTTATGATGGATAAATGCACTTTAATGATGGATAAATGCACTTATGATGGATAAATGCACTTTTATGATGGATAAATGGACTACAAACATGCTAATCCATGGTAGTAACATGCTAAAAATGCCTGCAACATGACATTTCATGGTAGCAATGTGCTAAAACATGCTTTAGTCGCCTTTGGCTTTTGGCTTGCTTACTTGGAGACATTTAATATTCAACAATATTATCAATCTGCCTGAGCTGGACGATGACATCACGGTTTTCTCCAGAGCATACTTTTATGATGGATAGATGCACTTTTATAATGGATGGATGCACTTTTATAATGGATAGATGCACTTTTATAATGGATAGATGCACTTTTATGATGGATAGATGCACTTTTATGATGGATAGATGCACTTTTATAATGGATAGATGCACTTTTATGGTGGATAAATGCACTTTTATCATGGATAAATGCACTTTAATGATGGATAAATGCACTTATGATGGATAAATGCACTTTTAAAATGGATAGATGCACTTTTATAATGGATGGATGCACTTTTATAATGGATAGATGCACTTTTATGATAGATAGATGCACTTTTATAATGGATAGATGCACTTTTATGATAGATAAATGCACTTTTATGATGGATAGATGCACTTTTATAATGGATAGATGCACTTTTATGGTGGATAAATGCACTTTTATCATGGATAAATGCACTTTAATGATGGATAAATGCACTTATGATGGATAAATGCACTTTTAAAATGGATAGATGCACTTTTATAATGGATGGATGCACTTTTATAATGGATAAATGCACTTTTATGATGGATAGATGCACTTTTATGGTGGATAAATGCACTTTTATCATGGATAAATGCACTTTAATGATGGATAAATGCACTTATGATGGATAAATGCACTTTTATGATGGATAAATGGACTTTTATAATGGATGAATACACTTTTATGATGGATAGATGCACTTTTATGATGGATAAATGCACTTTTATAATGGATAAATGCACTTTTATCATGGATAGATGCACTTTTATGATGGATAAATGCACTTTTATAATGGATAAATGCACTTTTATCATGGATAGATGCACTTTTATGATGGATAAATGCACTTTTATAATGGATAAATGCACTTTTATCATGGATAGATGCACTTTTATGATGGATAGATGCACTTTTATGATGGATAAATGCACTTTTATAATGGATAAATGCACTTTTATAATGGATAAATGCACTTTTATCATGGATAGATGCACTTTTATGATGGATAAATGCACTTTTATGATGGATAAATGCACTTTTATAATCTTTACTGTCATTCACTGCCATTATAAAGCTTGGAAGAGCTAGGACATTTTTTAATATAACGCGGATTGTATTCGTCTGAAAGAAGAATGTCATATACACCTAGGATGACTTGGTTTAGAACTTAGAATTTTCATTTTTTGGTTAACTATCCCTTTATACGGAGTAATACTAAACTGCACTGACAGCTCATTCACTAAAAATAGAAGTGTTGAAAGTATTCCAGGAGTCGGACTCACAGCGTCTGCAAGTTGGCAAGGCCTCGAAACGCTCCGTCGGCGATGAAACTGATGCGGTTGTTTCCGATGTGGAGCTGCTCGAGGACACTGAGTCCGACGAAACTGCCTTCCTCCAGACGGGTCAGCTGGTTCCAGCTCAGATCACTGACAGACAGACAACACATATATCAGTCAAGCATTCAACGTTGTGTTTAAACGTCATGAAAGAAGGGGCTGAAGTTTCCCACTCAGCCTTTACCTGAGAGTCACATGCTGTGTCTGAAACACTTGGTTTGAAACTCACTAAAAACTATGTTCTGTATGATATGAATGTGTGTAGTTTGAATGAGATTCTGACGTTCTACATCTAAAGTCTAAAAAAGCTTAACCTAGTCTGATGTAGAATTCATCTAAAATAATTATATTTTCAGCTTCAGAATCATGAATATTGTTATTCTGGTGTCTCTATTGTCCTGTGCTTTGGGTTTCAAGTCTATTCATTTACACCCACAATTTAATATCAAATTTTTTTGTAACCTTTAATCATGTGTCGCGATAATATCGTTTCATAATAATATCGTATCATGAGTTCAGTATCGTGATATGAGGGGATCGTTACACCCCAGTCTAGTCTAACATAACGATGAAAGAAGACAATGCAGCCGTACACACACACACACGACTCTTGCGCAGTCATGATGGGTCAGAGACACACACACACACGACTCCTGCGCAGTCATGATGGGTCAGAGACACACACACACACACACACACACACACACACACGTGACTCACAGCTCGGAGAGTTTCTGGCAGAACTCCCATGCGTCGGCTCTGATGCGGATGATGGTGTTGTGCGACAGATGTAGTTTCTGCAGCGTCAGGAGCCCGTAGAGCCAGCCTTTACTCACCTCCGTCAGGTTGTTGTGCTCCAGCTGTCTGCTCACACACACACACACACACAGGTTTGGTTAGCTATACTTGTGAGGACATTCCACAGGCGTAATGGTTGTTATACTGAACAAACTGTATATTCTGTCCCCCTACACTAACCCTACCCATCACACACACACACTAACCCGACCCCTAACCCTACCCATCACACACACACACTAACCCGACCCCTAACCCTACCCATCACACACACGCACACACTAACCCGACCCCTAACCCTACACACACATACACTCACTAACCCGACCCCTAAACCTACCCATCTCACACACACACACACGAGCTCTGAAGCGCTGGAGTAAAGCATGAGAGCAGGTCTTCACTCACAGCACTTCCATGTTGTTGAGACCCCAGAAAGCCCCGTCCATGAGGCGTGTGATGCCGTTCCTCTGGATCTTCAGCGAGCGAAGGCCGTGGAGTCCGTGAAACGCCAGACCCTCGATACGCCGAACACGGTTCCTGCTCAGCTCTCTGTCAATCACACACACACACACAAGAGTCAAAAACAGCTCTCTGTCGATCACACACACAAGAGTCACATGAAATCACACTTAAACTGATTTGGCTTATCTCGATGATGAAATGGCCAAGGCTGTGATCATTAGTAATGTGCAGCGTGTCAGTGACGTACGGCTCAGTAAACGCAGCTCACTCTGAAAGCACTGTGAGTTCGAGTCAACATGCAACACGCGTCAAACATCTTTCCAAACATGAGACGCATTTATAAACCTCTTGTCCAACAAAAGACAACATTTAATAACACGCTTTTCCTCCAAACTCGCTTCATGACAACAGCTGAGCTCCTCCTGTGAGATGATGAGCTTCTGACACAGAATAAGGCAGTCGTGTGTTTATTACTCATGTTTAATCAAAGCGTTTCAATCTTCTGTTGATACAGCGATAGAGGTTTCCTGGAATGATGTGTGTTATCGTACTTTTGTGGCGGGGCATATTTGGCGTGTGTGTGTGTGTGTGTGTGTGTGTGTGTGTGTGCGTGTGTGTGTGAGACTCTGGTGTTCAGATGGAGCATTTACTACGATCAGCCGCTGCACTGACAAACTTTGCATAAAATTATCGCAGACTTTGCCAAATCGCGTGCAGTTTCATTGCGATTAATCGTGCAGCTCTAGAGTGGACCGATGGAACGAGACGTGAGCGAGTGTGTGTGTGTGTGTGTGTGTGTGTGTGTGTGTGTGTGTGTGTGTGTGTGTGTGAGTTCACCTACAGGGTCTGCAGGTGCGGGAGCAGGAAGATCTTGGGCGGGATGGAGCTCAGCCGGTTCTTGTTGAGTTTTAACACCAGCAGTGAGTTGGACAGGTTACTGAAGCAGCCGTGCTCCAGCGTGGAGATACGGTTGTTATTCATCAACCTGCAAACACACGATTCAAACAGATTCATGACATGCTGACATGGCAATTCACCGAAGCCGTAGTTAATGATAGCTTTAGCTATAGATAATAAACTACTCCTGTTCTCAGTCTTTTTGGAATCAGCTATATAAGAACTTAAACTAGTCTGAAAGAGCTTAAACTAGTCTGAAAAGTGCCTAAACTAGTTTGAAAAGTGCTTAAACTAGACTAAAAAGTGCCTAAACTAGACTGAAAAGTGCCTAAACTAGTTTGAAAAGAGCTTAAACTAGACTGAAAAGTGCTTAAACTAGTCTGAAAAGTGTCTAAACTAGTCTAAAAGTGCTTAAACGAGCCAAAAATAGCTTAAACTATTCTAAAAAAAGCTCAAACTAGACTCAAACCTGAAAGCTAAAACTGCTTAAACTAGTCTAAAAGAACATAAATTACCTTAAACTAGTCTAAAAAAGCTTGATCTAGTATTAAAAGTGTTTAAACGAGGCTAAAAGAGCTTAAACTAGTCTAAAAGCTGAGGGTTAGCATTCAGACAGTGTTGGAGCGTGAGACTCGTCAGGTTTCTGGAAAGTGGGTCAGCTCAGAGCAGCAGGAGGACTCACAGGTTTTTCAGAGGAAGTGGAGGAAAAGCCCCGGCCCGAACCTCCATAATATTGTTGTTGCTAAGGTCCAGCGTCTCCAGCGCGACCAGCGAACCGAGCCGATCCGACGAGATCCTCGAGATCTTGTTGTTTGCTCTGAAAACAGAAAGAAAGGCGTTTCAGAAAGCAGATTTCAGTGTTTCTTAAATGATGTCTGATGTCAGAACGCCACACAACAGCTCACAACTGCCCTTGGGTTTAGAAGAGCGTTATTTGGTTTATAATGTAATTACTAACAAGGTATTTAAACATAAACACAAAAAAACCCTGGCAATTACACGGATGATGAAGCCCATTCCCTCAGTGAAAGATTGTGATCTGATGATGGTTTGGGTCGATCATGACACTGAAGAATGCCTTCTTAAAACCTGACAAAGGGAAAAATGTTAAGGCATCAGTAACACAGCTATATAAGAACTTAAACTAGTCTGAAAAGAGCTTGAACTAGTTTTAAAAAGCTTAAACTAGTCTAAAAAGAGCTTAAACAAGACTTAAAAAAGCTTAAACTAGTCTTAAAAGTGCTTAAATTAGTCTGAAAAGAACATAAACAAGCCTAAAAGAGCTTAAACGACTTAAAAAAGCTTAAACTAGTCTTAAAAGTACTTAAATTAGTCTGAAAAGAACATAAACAAGCCTAAAAGAGCTTAAACGACTTAAAAAAGCTTAAACTAGTCTAAAAAAAGCTTAAACTAGTCTGAAAAGTGCTTAAGCTAGTCTATAAGAACATAAATGAGCCTAAAAGAGCTTGAACTAATCTGAAAAAGCTAAAACTAGTCTTAAGTGCTTAAACTAGTCTACAAGAACATAAATGAGCTTTAACTAATCTGAAAAAAGCTTAAACAAGTCTGAAAAGTGCTTAAACTAATCTGAAAAGTGCTTAAACAAGCCTAAAAGAGCTTAAACGACTTAAAGCTTAAACTAGTCTGAAAAAAGCTAAAACTAGTCTTAAAAGTGCTTAAACTAGTCTATAAGAACATAAATGAGCCTAAAAAAGCTTAACTTGTCTGAAAAGTGCCTAAACTAGTCTATAAGAACACAACAGCTCACAACTGCCCTTGGGTTTAGAAGAGTGTTATTTGGTTTATGAGGTAATTACTAAACAAGGTATTTAAACACAAAACCCCTGTCAATTACGCGGATGATGAAGCCCATTGGCTCAGTGAGAGCGCAGTAATCTCCCGAGCCCAACGCCTCCTAAATTGCAGTGCAGGAGCTGCTTGTGTGAGCAACACGAGCGGCACAGAGACGCCTTTGTGTGAAAACATTCCCTGGATCGCAGGTCTAAACCTCCAGATCTGCGTTCATGCAGGTGAAGCTGAGCGTAATGCAACATCTCATCACATGACGCGTGATCCTAGAGACCTGTGCAGATAAACACACTAAAAACACCACAGACACACTACCAGTCAAAAGCTTGGGATCGGTGAGATTTTGTTTTGCTGTTCTGCTCACCGACGCTGCATTTATTTGATTAAACAAAAGAAAAACAGTGAAATATTATTATAATGTAAATCATCTGTTCTCTATGTGAATATACAGTAAAGTGTAATTTATTCCTGTGATCAAAGCTGAATGTTCAGCATCATTACTCCAGTCTTCAGTGTCACATGATCCTTCAGAAATCACTCTAATATGATGCTCAAGAAACATTTATGATTATTATCAGTGTTGAAAACAGTTGTGTACTTCTTATATTTATTTGAAATAGAATCTTTGGTAACATTATAAATGTCTTTACTGTACCTTTTGATCAATTTAAAAGTATTGATTTATATTGAAAAATAAAAAATAAAATCTGACTGACCCCAAACTGTTGAACGGTAGCGTTTAATGTTACAAAAGCTTTTTATTTCAGATAAATACTATTCTTTTTAACTTTCTATTCATCAAAGAATCCTGAAGTAAAAGTGTTAAACAGTTTTCAACACTGATAATAATCATAAATGTTTCTTGATCATCAGATCCTCATATTAGAGTGATTTCTGGAGGATCATGTGACACTGAAGACTGGAGTAATGATGCTGAACATTCAGCTTTGATCACATATTTCACAATATTACTGTTTTTTATTGTTTTTAATCAAATAAACGCAGCCTTGGTGAGCAGAAGAGACTTCTTTTAAAAACATTAAAACATTGCATTGAATTACAAATAATTTTCTCAGTTTCTCATCTTCAGCTCAAGCCAGAAATCTAAACCTCTAAGATTCCTTGTTCTTGTTTAAGAAAAGCCCACAGTGAAAACACAAGGCACACAGAGGCATGATGGGAAATCTGGGCTTTTGTGAGGTGAAGGGGGAACGAGTCGAAGGTGTTGAGAGAGCGAGAGAGATAAAGACACGGGACGTGCCGGAGCAGATCCCTCTCCAGAGACGAACGTGTGAATCAAGCATCCGATGGAAAACAAGGAACGCCACCGATGGAAGTTTGTTACGTTAGTGGAAAAATAAGCTTGTTTGCATTAAGATTCTCAATCCTAGTTCCTGTTTATTACCTCGCTGTAATTCCTCATGACAGAATAGCCATAAAATAACCAGACATCTCTCTTTAACATCTGCTGAGAGTGAGTGTGTGTGTGTGTGTGTGTGTGTGTGTGTGTGTGTGCGTGTGTGTGTGTGTGTGTGTGTCATCTCCCCCTCCTCCTCAGCGTTCACACAAACAAGTGGCTCATTGTGTCTCTCTGCCGCACAACTCAAATTTGTTCAAGCAATTTTCAGCAAATAAGGTTGTTACACGCCGTTTGTTTAATCAGCGCCAGAGTCTGGACGGGATATTTTTAGAGCCGCGAGCTGAACGCCAAACCCTCGTCACAAACATATTCCTGACATATATGGAGAACTTTTCCAAACAAAGTCGATTGAGAAAGCAACACTGCGAATGTTTGGCACGTCAGCACATTATGAGGGTTATTAGACGCTTGCTGAATTTCACAATACAGACACTTTCCACACTCTGTGTGTGTGTGTGTGTGTGTGTGTGTGTGTGTGTGTGTGTGTGTGTGTGTGTGTGTTTCTGGCAGATGAGACTGAAGGGAAAAAAGTCAAGTTGGCTCTGAGATGAGCAGAGAAGAGCTCAGACACACACACACACACACACACACACACAAGGTCTGAAACACATTAACCAACTCAATTTCAACATATTTTCCTCATGTTGTAAAGATCCCGCTGCTTTACATTAATGAGCGAGCGAACCGTCCTCAAACTGAGCTGAGCGGATCGAACAAATCTTTTAACATCATCATAGTTGATATTTCCATAGTTGACTCAGTTCCCGATGAGTATTTGTCAGATAATCTAAAAAAGTCTAAAAAAGAGCTTGAACCAAACAAAAACAGCTAAAGCTAGACTAAAAGAGCTTAAATTAGTGTAATTTTTTTTTAACTAGACTTCAAAATAGTCTAAAAAGCTTCAACTTAGGGCTGGGCGATATGGCTGAAAACTGTATCACGATATAAGTGTTTCATATCGGTCGATATCGATAATTATTGAATTTTTTTATAACATATTTAAAATAAGGACCAGTCCAGGAGACAAATATATTACATTTAAAGATTTTTTTATTTTAAACTTAACCTACCTCTGATTATAATCCCATCAGTTATAAAGGCAGAAATGTCAACACAACCATGGAAAACTCAGAAGTCTAAAATCACAATGAACACTTAACAATTATCTCTTAACATTAAGGTGCAAAATTAAAGAATACGTAAGAAATGCTTTATAAAGGGGTGGGCGATATGGCAAAAATATAATATTACGATTTCTTTCAGGAAAATCACGATTCACGATTTTATCACAATTCTTTTTTATGTTGGTTTTACTATTTTGTGACTGAGCATTACAGCCAAACTAATGTCCATATTTTAAAAACAAAGCCTTAGGTAACAAAATATATAATAAAAAAGAATGGCAGACAGGGGCGAGGATAAAAAATTTTCTCATTATTTTCTTTGTTATTAAATATTAAGATCAAAGATACACATTACACATACACAACTTAATATACAAATTAAATAAACAGTGCTTTATGTTTTCAGCTACAGTAGGTGTGTTTAACAGTAGCATTGCAGAAAGTAATTAAATGAACAAATATGAAAATAAAACAAAACAGACTTCACTGTATAAATTATAGATTGATACTTATTAAAGCTATTAATAAAGTTATTAGTCAAGAGCAGTGAGTGATTTTCTCTTTACATTTTGTTGTTTTATTAACATTAAAGGGATAGTTCTCCTAAAAATTCTAATTTTTATAATTTACTCTCTCACGTTGTTTTAAACTCGAATAAGTTTCTTTCTTCTGTTGAAAATAAAAGTTATTTGGAAGAATGACCAGCAGTTGATGTACCCCAGTGACTTCCATAGTATATTTTTCTCCTGTGGAAGTCAATGGGGACCAGCTACTGTTTGGATACCCACATTCTTCAAAATATTAATATTAGAAAATATTAGAAGGCAATTAATACAGGTTTGGAACAACATTAGAGTGCGTAAATAATGAGATTTTTTATTTTTGGGTGAACTATCCCTTTAAGGACAAGCGGCAGCGTGTTTACTATACTGTCTCTTTAAGAGCTGCGCGCGACGCGTCTATTATACACGCATTTGACAAGCAGATTTTCTCTAAATTTTCTCAAGTTTGCTTTCACTTTAGACATATCCGACTAGTTTATGTAAACCTTGTGTGTATATAACAGTATTAGCACAATAAGACTCGAAAGATAACTTAGTCCAGTATTCAGGCGCTGGTAGACAGGCTTTCAGTGCATGTGAGCTTCACATGTATGCGCTGAGAGACGCACACGTTAGAACAGCGCACCAGCATATGATGTCTATGCGCACCAGTACGCGAATAACAGAGAAACTGACGACGGTCTTGCATAATCTGCAGACGACATTGGTCAGACTACGGTCAGACTTGAAGTCAGGCGAGCTGACTTTTCCTGTTTTATCTAGGTACTAGAGAGTGAGTGCCTTTGTTCATGCAATCAAACTTGCTTTGCTGGTTTCTTCCGACGAAAAAATAAATAAATTATCGAACGTTTTATCGAACGCATTTTTTATTGATATTGATTACGTGTCTATCGCGATACATATCGTTATCGTTTTATCGCCCAGCCCTACTTCAACTACACTAAAACAGCTTAATCTAGTCTAAAAGAACTTAAAGTACATTAAGGCCCGGTTTCACAGACAGGGTTTAGATTAAGCCAGGATTAGGCCTTAGTTCAATTAGGGCATTTAAGTCTTTTTTATAAACTTGCCTTTGAAAAAAACATTACTGGTGTGCATCTTGAGACAAAGCAATGGCATTGACATATTTTAAGATATATCAGTGCGAGTTGCTTTCGGTTGAAACTACTCAAACATGCATTTTAGTCTGAGACTAAGCTTAAACCTTGTCTGTGAAACCGGGGGTAAAAGAGCTTAAATTAGTCTAAGAAACTATACTTAGAAAGGGTTCAATTAGTCTAAGAAAGCTGAAATTATACTTAGAAAAGCTTATAATATACATTAAAATTGCTTAAACTTCAACTAAAAAAAGCTTCACCTACACTAAAACAGCTTAATCTAGTCTAAAAGTAACTATATTCAGTTGAGAAATTCAATGGTTTGTATTTTAAATAACCATATGATCATGACTATTGTTAGATAATTCAGACCATTAAATACTTTACAAACATAAGATTTATATTTAGATGTATGCATTTAGCAGATGCTTTAATCCAAACAGAAATATGCGTCTCATTTTCACTTTTTGTTTGGAAGTTGATGAATATAAACCAAAAGATCTGATTATTCACAGCAAATGAATCAGTCTTACGTCACATGACACACTTGAGCTGAAAACAGCAGAACTACTGGCCGATTAAAGCGGCACGATTTTGGAAAAATGTTAATGAATTTCCTGTAAAATGTTTTAATTAATCTGAACTAATAAGTGAATGATTCAATGACTCACTTGTTTCATTACTGGATGAATCCGTGTTTTTGAAAAGAATCTCTTGAATGAATGATTCAATGACAAACACATTTTTTAACAGTCACGTGTCGCCACCTACTGGTGTAACGATGTAATTGATACAATCGTTATTTAAAGCATCAAGTTTCTTTCAGACTTCGCGTTATTTTGATTTCTATCGTAGACTTATATTTCAACTATATATTTCATAAAAGTACTTGCATAATAATCTGAATAGTTGTGACAGAAATGACAATAATGTGTGGTTGAAAAGACCATTTATGTGATCTGAATGTCCGCTGTCATCGTACTCGTCAAAGGTTTAATAGACACAGGCGAATCGTTGATCACATGATCGGCATCTTTTAACGATATATCGTGGAGCTCTAATTTGATTGGACGAGTGACACTGAAGTCACTGTAAAATGTGATAAACACTAGGGCTGTGCGACAAAGTTTGTGTTTACATAACATGTATGTGTGTACTGTGTATAATTATAATGTATATATACACACACATGTATATATTTGAGATATATTTGCATACTGTATTCATTCAAGAGATTCTAAAACTGAGAAACAGCATCTTTACTTGGTTGTGACGCGTTCTCAAGTGTGAATAGAGCCGCAGTAACAGATCGAGCGCAGTAACAGATCGAGCGCAGTAAAGCAGCGACTGCAGAGCGCACGGGTCTGGAAGAGCTCTTACTCAAACACGCTCTCAGACTGAGCGTCTCCCGAGCTTGACCCTTCAGCCCAGAGCAAACACACGGCACCGGCTCCACAGCTGGGAGTCATTCGCTCGCCAACGCCACAATTAATCCAACGATTTCACAGGAATTTATGGCCTTGAACAGTTTAAGTGCCGTATGAAGCCAATGCTCGTGAGGAATTAGCTGGAAAACTCGACCGTCGGACTGAAGGACTCAGCTTTTTTGATTCAATTCGAAATGCATGTTTCAACAGCCTAGCAACCGCTCATCTATCTCGATCTTCAGACGAAGTTGTGTCAAGCCAACATGAGATCTGTCCAGCGTCATTAAACGTGCCACTAGACTAAACACCAGCTGAGGGAGGGGAACAGAGTCGGATGTTTCTGGACGGTGTTGTATTTAACACTCAGATGAAGCTCCACACCGGCGCCGTCACACACAAGAGACCGACTAAACCCTGCCAAGCTGTGTTCTGCGTCCAAGAGGAAATACCACACACACACACACACACACTCGCTCAGAAATTCACTCCAGACGCTCTTCACCAGGGAAATTAATGTCTCATTATTTGGCCATTTTGTGTGTCACGTTTTCAAGAAGATGAAATGTGCTGGAGAACCATAAATAATCTCTAATATGACAATGAGGAATATTTCAAAAAATTAATTAAAAACACTCAAAACCACCTCATGCAAATCCAACCAATGACGTTTTTTAAACCCAAACTCGCACCTGCAGAACAAACCGAACTCAAAGATGACGTTCCTAAAGGACCACCTTGTATGAACACACACACACACACACACACACACACACACACATCAGCTGATGTCAGTGTAAAATATGAAGAGGTTTTAATTTTATTTAAATTTCAAACTCACTCATTGGGCAGTCAAACAGACAGTCCCGCCCCCAAACTCACTCATTGGGCAGTCAAACTGATAGTAACGCCCCCAAACTCACTCATTGGGCAGTCAAACAGACAGTCCCGCCCCAAAACTCACTCATTGGGCAGTCAAACTGATAGTCCCGCCCCCAAACTCACTCATTGGTCAGTCAAACAGACAGTCCCACCCCCAAACTCACTCAATGGGCAGTCAAACTGATAGTCCCGCCCCCAAACTCACTCATTGGTCAGTCAAACAGACAGTCCCGTCCCCAAACTCACTCATTGCGCAGTCAAACTGATAGTCCCGCCCCCAAACTCACTCATTGGGCAGTCAAACTGATAGTAACGCCCCCAAACTCACTCATTGGGCAGTCAAACAGACAGTCCCGCCCCAAAAATCACTCATTGGTCAGTCAAACTGATAGTCCCGCCCCCAAACTCACTCATTGGTCAGTCAAACAGACAGTCCCACCCCCAAACTCACTCACTGGGCAGTCAAACTGATAGTCCCGCCCCCAAACTCACTCATTGGTCAGTCAAACAGACAGTCCCGTCCCCAAACTCACTCATTGGGCAGTCAAACTGATAGTCCCGCCCCCAAACTCACTCATTGGTCAGTCAAACAGACAGTCCCACCCCCAAACTCACTCATTGTGCAGTCAAACTGATAGTCCCGCCCCCAAACTCACTCATTGGTCAGTCAAACAGACAGTCCCACCCCCAAACTCACTCATTGGGCAGTCAAACTGATAGTAACGCCCCCAAACTCACTCATTGGGCAGTCAAACTGATAGTAACGCCCCCAAACTCACTCATTGGGCAGTCAAACAGACAGTCCCGCCCCAAAACTCACTCATTGGGCAGTCAAACTGATAGTCCCGCCCCCAAACTCACTCATTGGTCAGTCAAACAGACAGTCCCACCCCCAAACTCACTCATTGGGCAGTCAAACTGATAGTCCCGCCCCCAAACTCACTCATTGGTCAGTCAAACAGACAGTCCCGTCCCCAAACTCACTCATTGGGCAGTCAAACTGATAGTCCCGCCCCCAAACTCACTCATTGGGCAGTCAAACTGATAGTAACGCCCCCAAACTCACTCATTGGGCAGTCAAACAGACAGTCCCGCCCCAAAAATCACTAATTGGTCAGTCAAACTGATAGTCCCGCCCCCAAACTCACTCATTGGTCAGTCAAACAGACAGTCCCACCCCCAAACTCACTCACTGGGCAGTCAAACTGATAGTCCCGCCCCCAAACTCACTCATTGGTCAGTCAAACAGACAGTCCCGTCCCCAAACTCACTCATTGGGCAGTCAAACTGATAGTCCCGCCCCCAAACTCACTCATTGGTCAGTCAAACAGACAGTCCCACCCCCAAACTCACTCATTGTGCAGTCAAACTGATAGTCCCGCCCCCAAACTCACTCATTGGTCAGTCAAACAGACAGTCCCACCCCCAAACTCACTCATTGGGCAGTCAAACAGATAGCCCCGCCCCCAAACTCACTCATTGGACGAGGTGTAAGCTGTCATATTGTGTCTAAACAGGAGTAAATCTGATGATAACGCCTCACACTCACAGAATCAGACAGCTGAGGTTTCCAGCATCTGGGCCCAAATCCGGGATCGACTCGAAGTCGTTGTTATTCAGTTTTCTGTGAACAGAGAACCAAATGGTTACACAAGTAGATTTCATACGTTCAAGGAGAAAAAATACCCCAAAACACACACAAACACACACACACTCACATTTCGCTGAGATGCGGCAGGCTGGAGAACAGCGCTTCGGGAAACGTGCGTAACTTGTTATGGCTCAGATCCCTGCAAAGAAGAAGACAGCCGTCAAAGAGTTTCTGAAGAGAACGAACATAAACTCAACAAAACACTCGTGCAGTATGACATCATCACGCCAATTCAACACCGTCAGCATTAATGATCCAACCATTCAAACCTACATCACACACAAATGCTCCTGTTAAAGGTTCTTCATGGAAACACTGATGCCAAAAAGAAAAGACCATTTATAATATTATTTAACTACACACACCATCATAAGCATCCAATCAGGATACAGCAAAACATTTGTTGGAGTGATTCAAACCACTGAGATGACTCATTAGAATCAAACCACTGAGATGACTCATTAGAATCAAACCACTGAGATGACTCATTATTAGAATCAAACCACTGAGATGACTCATTATTAGAATCAAACCACTGAGATGACTCATTAGAATCAAACCACTGAGATGACTCGTAAGAATCGTTTATTTGAGTACAGACAGTCAAAGGTAATGGTTTGCCACACAGTGTGTGTTGGTGTTGATGTAGTGTGAATCTCCGAGCTGAAGCTCCTCCATCTGGACTCCATCAGCTCAAATGAGGAGAGTAACGACTGATCATCTATTGGGAACGCAGGGAAAGTGAGCGCCACCTCAGCTTCTGGATCTGGACAGATGTTTTCCAGGTGGAGCTTCAATACAACAACTTCATGAGCCTTGGTTTCTTACTCTGGTGCTTTTAATCGTCGATTTAACTGTAAAACTCTTCCTTTAAACCTAAACACAGATTAATTACTCCACTTACAATATACAGTCGAACCCAAATATATTCAGACACCTTCAACATTTCTCACATTATCAGTTTATTCGCTATAGTTTTTAACTACACAATTAGATAATAGCAGTTTAGCTCAACCAATCACCAAGCAATGCTTCATTGTGTTCAGTCTGTGTGTAAAAAGAGCATTAGCAATTAAAGAAAACACACTTCAGCAAAACATGATCAGCTCAAAGTGTCCCAATCAGTTTCGGTCCTAAATGTCACTGGTAGAAATTTGTCAGAAATATGGAAAATTCAGATTTCATAATTCAGAAATATGAAGAATATTTGGGTATAATATGTCACAGTTTACATGATTTTGCTCTCCTCACTCACATAAATGAACTATAGTGTCCTGATCACACTAGAGAAAAAAATATTATAATTATAACTATTTTTACGTACATTATGCGCTCAATTGAGGCGGATCCATTTTTATCCCATAAAACTAAAGTACGACAGAAACACATTTACTGAATAAACCCTCAGCGGAGGCTGTGATTGGATAACTGGAGTAACCAGCGGACCAATGGCGTCGCAGCGTCTCTCATGTTGGTTTGGTGTTTCTGAGACGCCGGAGTCGAAGTGTGTGATCAGAATGATCTTGTAATTCCCTCCAGAAGCGTCTCACACACACGAGTGTGTTCCCGAACACGACAGCGCTCACTGTGTTTCGTCTGACGCTCGACACACTCGTTTATGATGGAGGGAAGAGAGTCCGACTGCAGAAACGTAGAGTTTATTCCTGATATTCTGCAGCAGTTTCTCAGGAAGAGATGATGATGTTCTCTTCAACACGAGACGAAACACTGCTAATGTTTTATGCCTTATTCCAACTTTGTGCACCAGTTTAATGTGGATGGAAACGGCTCGTGTTTAATTCCATCACACAGATTTTCCTCTAGAGGTTCACAGGTTCTGCTTTAAATCAGATCAGCGTTATTTATAAAGCGGTTTACACTATAGTGCTCATCGATTCATCACATCCTACATAAAAGTTTGTGTTTACATGAAATATATAGGATATATATATATATGTGTGTGTGTGTACTGTGTAGAATTATTTTGTATATATGGATAAATACACACATGCATGTATATATTCAAGAAAAATGTGTTATTTATATTAATATATAATATAAATTTTATGTTTATATATATATATACACACACACACACATATATATATTTAGTATATACATGCAAATATTTCTTAAATATATACATGCATGTGTGTATTTATTGATATATACAAAATAATTATACACAGTACACACACACACACACATATATTATGTAAACACAAACTTTTATGTAGGATGCGCTGAATCGTTTCACAGTAATAAACCGCTTAATAACAGAATCACTGAGAGGAATTCTGCTGTAAAAGACAATAGAGTCGTTATTCAGACTAATTCAGTTCAGTAACGGTTTCAAAACTATGGGTTAGTGGTGATAATTATACAATTATCATATTCATGTTCCACGTTATTCCCATAGTGCTATTTACCAACATGCCATCAACCTAAATTAACAATAACTTCCAACATCAAACACATAAACACCACACATTAAAGATGAAAACACACAGCACTGCTGATAATGCTGACGTTTCATATTTATAACGATTTTGTTAATTTTCCAGTATGAGTGTGCCGGTGTTAAACAGCAGCTGGCGACTCTAACGCTCCACGGCTCTGAAGAAACCCTGGATCTTTCCAGATGTAAATCATGAAAAGCTTTTTTTCCTTCTATTTTTCCATTCTGGCAGCGAGAGTTATTCACAGCCAACGACTTCAGCCTCTCTCTCTCTCTACCACACACACACACACACACACACACACACACACACACACACACACACACACACATCGGCTCTTAATGGCTTCCATCTCTGGTTGGGTTTAGCTGCTAATTCAGCAGAAATAATGGGCCTGGGGAAAACAAAAGCTCACAGTTTAATGCCTGAACATGTGCGGTGTGTGTGAGCATCAGCTCCTGAAACTCGACAACATCCACTCGCTCTTTCATCCCTCGCTTTACGAACGACGAGACATACGGCGATCATAACTCTCATACGCCGATCATAACTCTCATACGCCGATCATAACTCTCACACCGAGACACACGCCGATCATAACTCTCACGCCGAGACACACGCCGATCATAACTCTCACACCGAGACACACGCCGATCATAACTCTCACGCCGAGACACACGCCGATCATAACTCTCACGCCGAGACACACGCCGATCATAACTCTCACACCGAGACACACGCCGATCATAACTCTCACGCCGAGACACACGCCGATCATAACTCTCACGCCGAGACACACGCCGATCATAACTCTCACACCGAGACACACGCCGATCATAACTCTCACGCCGAGACACACGCCGATCATAACTCTCACTCGGAGACACACGCCGATCATAACTCTCACACCGAGACACACGCCGATCATAACTCTCACGCCGAGACACACGCCGATCATAACTCTCACGCCGAGACACATGCCGATCATAACTCTCACGCCGAGACACACGCCGATCATAACTCTCGCACCGAGACACACGCCGATCATAACTCTCACACCGAGACACACGCCGATCATAACTCTCACACCGAGACACACGCCGATCATAACTCTCACACCGAGACACACGCCGATCATAACTCTCACGCCGAGACACACGCCGATCATAACTCTCACGCCGAGACACACGCCGATCATAACTCTCACGCCGAGACACACGCCGATCATAACTCTCGCACCGAGACACACGCCGATCATAACTCTCACGCCGAGACACACGCCGATCATAACTCTCGCACCGAGACACACGCCGATCATAACTCTCGCACCGAGACACACGCCGATCATAACTCTCGCACCGAGACACACGCCGATCATAACTCTCACGCCGAGACACACGCCGATCATAACTCTCACGCCGAGACACACGCCGATCATAACTCTCACACCGAGACACACGCCGATCATAACTCTCACGCCGAGACACACGCCGATCATAACTCTCACGCCGAGACACACGCCGATCATAACTCTCACGCCGAGACACACGCCGATCATAACTCTCACGCCGAGACACACGCCGATCATAACTCTCGCGCCGAGACACACGCCGATCATAACTCTCACGCCGAGACACACGCCGATCATAACTCTCGCACTGAGACACACGCCGATCATAACTCTCGCACCGAGACACACGCCGATCATAACTCTCACACCGAGACACACGCCGATCATAACTCTCACACCGAGACACACGCCGATCATAACTCTCGCACCGAGACACACGCCGATCATAACTCTCGCACCGAGACACACGCCGATCATAACTCTCGCACCGAGACACACGCCGATCATAACTCTCACGCCGAGACACACGCCGATCATAACTCTCACGCCGAGACACACGCCGATCATAACTCTCACACCGAGACACACGCCGATCATAACTCTCACGCCGAGACACACGCCGATCATAACTCTCACGCCGAGACACACGCCGATCATAACTCTCACGCCGAGACACACGCCGATCATAACTCTCACGCCGAGACACACGCCGATCATAACTCTCGCGCCGAGACACACGCCGATCATAACTCTCACGCCGAGACACACGCCGATCATAACTCTCGCACTGAGACACACGCCGATCATAACTCTCGCACCGAGACACACGCCGATCATAACTCTCACGCCGAGACACACGCCGATCATAACTCTCACGCCGAGACACACGCCGATCATAACTCTCACGCCGAGACACACGCCGATCATAACTCTCGCGCCGAGACACACGCCGATCATAACTCTCACGCCGAGACACACGCCGATCATAACTCTCGCACTGAGACACACGCCGATCATAACTCTCGCACCGAGACACACGCCGATCATAACTCTCACGCCGAGACACACGCCGATCATAACTCTCACGCCGAGACACACGCCGATCATAACTCTCGCACCGAGACACACGCCGATCATAACTCTCACACCGAGACACACGCCGATCATAACTCTCGCACCGAGACACACGCCGATCATAACTCTCACGCCGAGACACACGCCGATCATAACTCTCACGCCGAGACACACGCCGATCATAACTCTCACGCCGAGACACACGCCGATCATAACTCTCACGCCGAGACACACGCCGATCATAACTCTCGCGCCGAGACACACGCCGATCATAACTCTCACGCCGAGACACACGCCGATCATAACTCTCACGCCGAGACACACGCCGATCATAACTCTCGCACCGAGACACACGCCGATCATAACTCTCACACCGAGACACACGCCGATCATAACTCTCACACCGAGACACGCCGATCATAACTCTCACACCGAGACACACGCCGATCATAACTCTCACACCGAGACACGCCGATCATAACTCTCACACCGAGACACACGCCGATCATAACTCTCACACCGAGACACACGCCGAGACACACGCCGATCATAACTCTCACGCCGAGACACACGCCGATCATAACTCTCGCACCGAGACACACGCCGATCATAACTCTCACACCGAGACACACGCCGATCATAACTCTCGCACCGAGACACACGCCGATCATAACTCTCACACCGAGACACACGCCGAGACACACGCCGATCATAACTCTCGCACCGAGACACACGCCGATCATAACTCTCACACCGAGACACACGCCGATCATAACTCTCGCACCGAGACACACGCCGATCATAACTCTCACGCCGAGACACACGCCGATCATAACTCTCACACCGAGACACACGCCGATCATAACTCTCACACCGAGACACACGCCGATCATAACTCTCGCACCGAGACACACGCCGATCATAACTCTCACACCGAGACACACGCCGATCATAACTCTCGCACCGAGACACACGCCGATCATAACTCTCACGCCGAGACACACGCCGATCATAACTCTCACACCGAGACACACGCCGATCATAACTCTCACACCGAGACACACGCCGATCATAACTCTCCCACCGAGACACACGCCGATCATAACTCTCACGCCGAGACACACGCCGATCATAACTCTCACACCGAGACACACGCCGATCATAACTCTCACACCGAGACACACGCCGATCATAACTCTCGCACCGAGACACACGCCGATCATAACTCTCACACCGAGACACACGCCGATCATAACTCTCCCACCGAGACACACGCCGATCATAACTCTCACACCGAGACACACGCCGATCATAACTCTCACGCCGAGACACACGCCGATCATAACTCTCGCGCCGAGACACACGCCGATCATAACTCTCACGCCGAGACACACGCCGATCATAACTCTCGCGCCGAGACACGCCGATCATAACTCATAACTCTCACGCCGAGACACACGCCGATCATAACTCTCACGCCGAGACACACGCCGATCATAACTCTCGCACCGAGACACACGCCGATCATAACTCTCACACCGAGACACACGCCGATCATAACTCTCGCACCGAGACACACGCCGATCATAACTCTCACGCCGAGACACACGCCGATCATAACTCTCACGCCGAGACACACGCCGATCATAACTCTCACGCCGAGACACACGCCGATCATAACTCTCACGCCGAGACACACGCCGATCATAACTCTCGCGCCGAGACACACGCCGATCATAACTCTCACGCCGAGACACACGCCGATCATAACTCTCACGCCGAGACACACGCCGATCATAACTCTCGCACCGAGACACACGCCGATCATAACTCTCACACCGAGACACACGCCGATCATAACTCTCACACCGAGACACACGCCGATCATAACTCTCGCACCGAGACACACGCCGATCATAACTCTCGCACCGAGACACACGCCG
This sequence comes from Squalius cephalus, assembly GCF_949319135.1. Taxonomy (NCBI): domain Eukaryota; kingdom Metazoa; phylum Chordata; class Actinopteri; order Cypriniformes; family Leuciscidae; genus Squalius; species Squalius cephalus. The sequence continues at coordinate 55,367,192 of NC_137125.1, read as the reverse complement.
ATCATAACTCTCACACCGAGACACACGCCGATCATAACTCTCACACCGAGACACACGCCGATCATAACTCACGCCGAGACACACGCCGATCATAACTCTCACGCCGAGACACACGCCGATCATAACTCTCACACCGAGACACACGCCGATCATAACTCTCACGCCGAGACACACGCCGATCATAACTCTCACACCGAGACACACGCCGATCATAACTCTCACACCGAGACACACGCCGATCATAACTCACGCCGAGACACACGCCGATCATAACTCTCACGCCGAGACACACGCCGATCATAACTCTCACACCGAGACACACGCCGATCATAACTCTCACACCGAGACACACGCCGATCATAACTCTCACGCCGAGACACACGCCGATCATAACTCTCACGCCGAGACACACGCCGATCATAACTCTCACGCCGAGACACACGCCGATCATAACTCTCACACCGAGACACACGCCGATCATAACTCTCACACCGAGACACACACCGATCATATCTCTCACGCCGAGACACACGCCGATCATAACTCTCACTCGGAGACACACGCCGATCATAACTCTCACGCCGAGACACACGCCGATCATAACTCTCACACCGAGACACACGCCGATCATAACTCTCACGCCAAGACACACGCCGATCATAACTCTCACACCGAGACACACGCCGATCATAACTCTCACGCCGAGACACACGCCGATCATAACTCTCACGCCGAGACACACGCCGATCATAACTCTCACACCGAGACACACGCCGATCATAACTCTCACGCCGAGACACACGCCGATCATAACTCTCGCACCGAGACACACGCCGATCATAACTCTCACACCGAGACACACGCCGATCATAACTCTCACACCGAGACACACGCCGATCATAACTCTCGCACCGAGACACACGCCGATCATAACTCTCACACCGAGACACACGCCGATCATAACTCTCACGCCGAGACACACGCCGATCATAACTCTCACGCCGAGACACACGCCGATCATAACTCTCACACCGAGACACACGCCGATCATAACTCTCACACCGAGACACACGCCGATCATAACTCTCACGCCGAGACACACGCCGATCATAACTCACACCGAGACACACGCCGATCATAACTCTCACACCGAGACACACGCCGATCATAACTCTCACGCCGAGACACACGCCGATCATAACTCTCGCACCGAGACACACGCCGATCATAACTCTCGCACCGAGACACACGCCGATCATAACTCTCACACCGAGACACACGCCGATCATAACTCTCACGCCGAGACACACGCCGATCATAACTCTCACGCCGAGACACACGCCGATCATAACTCTCACGCCGAGACACACGCCGATCATAACTCTCACGCCGAGACACATGCCGATCATAACTCTCACACTCAAACTGGCCTCAGTGAAAAAGTTCAGTAATAAACACTAATTATAATATTTAATCTAAATTAGGGCTGTTAAACGATTAATCACGATTAATCACAACAAAAAAAAAGTTTGTGTTTACATAGTATATGTGTGTGTACTGTGTATAATTATTTTGTATATATAAATACACACACATACTATATATTTAAGAAATATTTGCATACTGTATATATATTTACTTCATATATAAATATTTTATATATAAATAACACATTTTTCTTAAATATATACATGCATGTGTGTGTATTTACACTCACCTAAAGGATTATTAGGAACACCATACTAATACTGTGTTTGACCCCCTTTCGCCTTCAGAACTGCCTTAATTCTACGTGGCATTGATACAACAAGGTGCTGAAAGCATTCTTTAGAAATGTTGGCCCATATTGATAGGAAAGCATCTTGCAGTTGATGGAGATTTGTGGGATGCACATCCAGGGCACGAAGCTCCCGTTCCACCACATCCCAAAGATGCTCTATTGGGTTGAGATCTGGTGACTGTGGGGGCCATTTTAGTACAGTGAACTCATTGTCATGTTCAAGAAACCAATTTGAAATGATTCGAGCTTTGTGACATGGTGCATTATCCTGCTGGAAGTCGCCATCAGAGGATGGGTACATGGTGGTCATAAAGGGATGGACATGGTCAGAAACAATGCTCAGGTAGGCCGTGGCATTTAAACGATGCCTAATTGGCACTAAGGGGCCTAAAGTGTGCCAAGAAAACATCCCCCACACCATTACACCACCACCACCAGCCTGCACAGTGGTAACAAGGCATGATGGATCCATGTTCTCATTCTGTTTACGCCAAATTCTGACTCTACCATCTGAATGTCTCAACAGAAATCGAGACTCATCAGACCAGGCAACATTTTTCCAGTCTTCAACTGTCCAATTTTGGTGAGCTCGTGCAAATTGTAGCCTCTTTTTCCTATTTGTAGTGGAGATGAGTGGTACCCGGTGGGGTCTTCTGCTGTTGTAGCCCATCCGCCTCAAGGTTGTGCGTGTTGTGGCTTCACAAATGCTTTGCTGCATACCTCGGTTGTAACGAGTGGTTATTTCAGTCAAAGTTGCTCTTCTATCAGCTTGAATCAGTCGGCCCATTCTCCTCTGACCTCTAGCATCAACAAGGCATTTTCGCCCACAGGACTGCCGCATACTGGATGTTTTTCCCTTTTCACACCATTCTTTGTAAACCCTAGAAATGGTTGTGTGTGAAAATCCCAGTAACTGAGCAGATTGTGAAATACTCAGACCGGCCCGTCTGGCACCAACAACCATGCCACGCTCAAAATTGCTTAAATCACCTTTCTTTCCCATTCTGACATTCAGTTTGGAGTTCAGGAGATTGTCTTGACCAGGACCACACCCCTAAATGCATTGAAGCAACTGCCATGTGATTGGTTGATTAGATAATTGCATTAATGAGAAATTGAACAGGTGTTCCTAATAATCCTTTAGGTGAGTGTATATATGCAATATAAATATACATGGTATACACACATATATTATGTAAACAAACTTTTATTTTGGATGCGATTAATCGCGTCACAGCCCTAAAATAAATCATATATCAGCTATAATTTCATAATCTGACATCACTGTTTCCTGGTCTGTAATGTCAGGATAGCTGAACCTCAAACATCAACAGTAAACTAATGATGAGTAGAACAAGAATAGAGATGTGTCAAAATTTTCCAGGTAATATTGCACACATTACATTTATACAACTGTATAAATGGGTCTTTATAAATATATATAGGAAAGTAAATCATCATATTTAAGGGTCCATGACATCAACAAGTCCTGACTTTGAGAAATGAGTGAAAGCCCTTTAATTACAATGTGTTTGTTCTTCATGAATAAAATAACACAAGCAACTAAACATCAGCTGGTAAAGCTTTCAGAGCTCTGGAGGATTCAGATACAACACTGTTAGTCCATTAATCATGTTATTATTATGATGATGTTGATGAAAATATGATTTTATTTCTCTTTCTTTAAGAATCTGTCTGAACTTTTAGATAGATCAAGAGAAAATACTTGGGTAATATTGAGGTTTTTGTTAAATTCTTTGGGCCTTTAAACTGCACACACACACACATACCAGACACAAAGATATACACACACAGGCACTTTCTCTCACACACACACACTCTCTCTCTCACGCATACATACATAACGTTACACACACTCTCTCTCTCTCTCTCTCTCTCTCTCTCTCTCACACACACACGAGGAAAATCGATCAAACTAACTCAACTATCACTGTCACTGTTTAGACGGAGAAAAGTTTGTTTATCCTAGTTTCAGCTTTGTTTGTTTAAGTTGTTTTTCACTTCAGTGATCTATAAGCTGTCCGCACACTGTTGTCGTTCTCCACCTTGAGTGTTTTTCCCATATTTAAACGAATGTGGATGTTTTGACCGTGTTCCAGAGAGAGAGACACAAAGGATCTGAGGTAAAACACACTCACAGGCTCCTGATCCGCGCGGGCAGCCGCTCCGAGATCCTGCCGTGTTTCAGCGCACTGCAGTCGGCGAGGGATCCCACACACGAGCACACGGATGGGCACGGGACTGGGTCCAGGTCCGGTTCCGAGTCTCCGTGAAGCGCTTTAAATCCCGTGAGGTGAAACACAAGCAGCGCGAAGCTCACAGCGCGAGCGGGCTGCGGCATTTTCACCCACAACAACAAAACTGACAAAAAGTCCACAAAATCGATCCTTAAAAGTTTAAATTCCGCACGAATATGAAAGAGAACAAAGATCTTAGCAGGTCCGCGTCAACTGAACTCTCTTTTCGCGTTTACTATCATGAATAAAAGTGCAGAAATCAGCGCCTCACCAACCGCTCCATCTCTGAGGAACTTTTTTCCACCGCGCGCTGGAATCAGAGCAGCATTCCGCGGCGCGCGCTCCCGCGGGCCGAACAGCGAGAGGGGTTCTGGGTAATGTAGTACAGACGCTTATCAAAACATTTTGCGAGAGTATGGAAAAGCATTGACACATTTTTTTCTTTCTTTCACCATGTCTCTTTAGGGGCTCCGTTTCATTTAGCGTTTTTATTTCATAATCAGTTTTTCAGACGGAATTTCGACGTTTATGTCACAGTTTTGAGTTTTCGTGCTTAGTATGTCAATTTCGACTTTTCATCTCATAATTATAACTCATAATTTCACTTTTTACATCATAAAAAGTACATTTGACTCAGTATGTCATCATTTATGATTTCAGCAGCTTGCATGAAATCACTTGAACTTATAAAACTGATTAACGAGAAAGAAAAAGACATGATTTTGGCCCTTAAAACATGAGTAAAACATGTGTGACCGAGCTTTATTTCCCAAACCCATCAGAAAAGTATGTTTTCACTAAACCCTTTACAGGAACAATCTTCCATAGTTCACGTTTGTGATCCTGAGTTCATTATCCAGGAATCATGACACGTTTCCCCGAGCATTATGAATTATAAGTAGGTTAGTGGTTGGATTGAATATTTGATTGTCCTACATAATCAGAGGGACAAACAGACAGAAATCAATTCTTATTAAGCAAACGGCATTTGCTTTCATTTCTAATCATGATTATGGCCTCAAGCAAATGATCGTCCGGTTCGGCTCGATCTATTATTAAATACAACAACTTATTAAGCATTGATTTAAAAAAGAAATGTAAAGGCGTATCTTATCTTGCCTGCAAGCAATTTATACTTAAAATCATATTAAATAAATATATTATTTATATTTATTATATTAAATGAATTATTTATAATGGTTGTGTTGTTGTTATTTATTTATTTGAAATAGGCAAATGTCCTTTTATTTATTTGTCATTTTTATTCTTAATAATAACAACCTGTGACTTCACTAATAAACATGTTACTTTCACACTATTAATAAAGCCATAGATCGTGATGTCTGTGTGTTTATCAGTGATGGGAAAGATACTTTTAAAAATAATGCGTTACAATATTGCGTTACTCCATAAAAAAGCAACTTTTTATGGAAATTAAAATGTTACTTATTAACTTATTAAGAAAAACTCAGATATTTTGTTGTAAATGTAAAAGTAATGCATTACTTTACTAGTGAGAACTCTGATTAGGTAACTCGTGTTACTTGTAACGTGTTACGCCCAACACTAGTGTTTATTGATGGCATACATTTACTGATGTAAATATGAATGTAATATCTTCAGTGTAAAAGATCAGTCTCTGAGTCTCGGGTCTGTGGACAGATGCCAGTCATTATACTCAGAATAGCAGAAACCCTGCCTTCCCAGCATGCACTGCTCCGGTGGCTCGTCTCCGCCAGCAAAAACATGGCCGTGTGTTTGACAGCTGACGGTGTTTACGAGTGGAAGAAGGGCCGATTCTGTGCAGAGACACACACACTCACTCCTGCAGGTATATCTGCGGTCTGTGGAGGAGCAGGGCATTCTGGGTATTCTGGAACTGCACTTACTGCTGTTTGTTCAGGCAAGAATCCCTAACACGAGTCATTAACCCTATGAAGCTCCGGTATCATATTCATATCTGATGATCACATGATCAGTCCTCCTGTGAGTTTAGACTCTTATATCCAGTCAAACGTCCTTCAGCTCGAGCTTTGCTGTCAAGTCTGTCCTGATTTTATCAAGTTAACGTGAGAATAACTTTGATATTGTTAGTAATATTTCAGCTGGACTGAAGAGGGTTTACTTGATTATCATCATCATTTATTATAAAAATCATGAGTATCAAATATGATCATCAGGCTTTTGAGGAAGGTTTATTTCTTCATCTCTCAAACATCATTGTATTATATGTTTGGAAACTTGAAAAAGCATTTAAATATCATCTAGTCCAGCTTAAGTTCAGTGATGGTTAATTTTTGTTGTAAAAAAAATATTTATTTAGTTCATTATAGAGAACACATGAACACATGAATCACATGATCACATGAACACAGAGAACACATGAACACAGAGAACACATGAACACAGAGAACACATGATCACATGATCACATGAACACAGAGAACACATGATCACATGAACACATGATCACATGAACACAGAGAACACATGAACACATGAAACACATGAACACATGAAACACATGAACACATGAAACACGTGAACACACGAACACATGAAACACATGAAACACGTGAACACATGAAACACATGAACACATGAACACATGAAACACATGAAACACGTGAACATATGAAACACATGATCACATGAACACATGAACACATGAACACATGATCACATGATCACATGAACACATGATCACATGATCACATGAAACACATGAACACATGATCACATGAACACATGAACGCATGATCACATGATCAAATGAACACATGAACACATGATCACATGAAACATGAAACATGATCACATGAAATACATGATCACACGATCACATGAACACATGAAACACATGAACACATGAAACACATGAACACATGAAACACATGAACAAATGATCACATGAAACACATGAACACATGAAACACATGAACACATGAACACATGATCACATGAACACATGAAACACATGAACACATGAACACATGAAACATGATCACATGATCAAATGAACACATGAACACACGATCACATGAACACATGAAACACATGAACACATGAACAAATGATCACATGAAACACATGAACACATGAAACACATGAACACATGAACACATGAAACACATGATCACATGAAACAAATGAACACATGAAACACATGAACACATGAAACACATGAACACATGAACACATGAAAACATGAACAAATGATCACATGAAACACATGAACACATGAAACACATGAACACATGAACACATGAACACATGAAACACATGAAACACATGAACACATGGAACACATGAAACACATGAACACATGAAACACATGAACACATGAACAAATGATCACATGAAACACATGAACACATGAACACATGAAACACATGGAACACATGAAACACATGAACACATGAAACACATGAAACACATGAACACATGATCACATGAAACACATGAACACATGAACAAATGATCACATGAAACACAAGAACACATGAAACACATGAAAACATGAACAAATGATCACATGAAACACATGAACACATGAAACACATGAACACATGAAACACATGAAAACATGAAACACATGAACACATGAACACATGAAACACATGAACACATGAACACATGAAACACATGAACACATGAAACACATGAAACACGTGAACATATGAAACACATGATCACATGAAACACGTGAACACATGAAACACATGAAACACGTGAACACATGATCACATGAACACATGAAACACGTGAACACATGAACACATGAAACACATGAAACACGTGAACACATGAAACACATGAAACACGTGAACACATGATCACATGAACACATGAAACACGTGAACACGTGAACACATGAAACACATGAAACACGTGAACACATGAAACACATGAACACATGAAACACGTGAACACATGAAACACATGAACACATGAACACATGATCACATGATCACATGATCACATGAAACACATGAACACATGATCACATGAACACATGAACACATGAAACACATGATCACATGATCAAATGAACACATGAACACATGATCACATGATCACATGAAACATGATCACATGAAATACATGATCACACGATCACACGAACACATGAAACACATGAACACATGAAACACATGAACACATGAACAAATGATCACATGAAACACATGAACACATGAAACACATGAACACATGAACACATGATCACATGAAACACATGAACACATGAAATACATGATCACATGAAAACATGAAACACATGAAACACATGATCACATGAAACACATGAAACACATGATCACATGAAACACATGAAACACATGAACACATGAAATACATGATCACATGAAAACATGAAACACATGAAACACATGATCACATGAAACACATGAAACACATGATCACATGAAACACATGAAACACATGAACACATGAACACATGATCACATGAAACACATGAACACATGAACACATGAACACATGAAACACATGATCACATGATCACATGAACACATGAACACATGAAACACATGATCACATGAAACACATGATCACATGAAACACATGAAACACATGAACACATGATCACATGAAACACATGAACACATGAAATACATGATCACATGAAAACATGAAACACATGAACACATGAACACATGAAACACATGATCACATGATCACATGATCACATGAACACATGAAACACATGAAACACATGAACACATGAAACACATGATCACATGAACACATGAAACACATGATCACATGAAACACATGAAACACATGATCACATGAAACACATGAAACACATGATCACATGAAACACATGAACACATGAACACATGAAACACATGAAACACATGAAACACATGAACACATGAAACACATGAACACATGAAACACATGATCACATGAACACAGAGAACCGCTCAGGTCAGACGTGTGGCCGCTCTCAGAAACAAACCCAAGTCTGTGAGTGCGAGTGGCTCATAAAGAGAGCAGTGTACGACACACTCCACACTCACCACACATGCCTCTTATAATTAATGAAATTACACACTGAATCACTGAGTTTGTCCTCAGGGCCGCGAGCCAGACGCTCCAAACCTCCAGCGAGTCCGGCGAGCTTCTCTCAAAGTCATGAACAAACGTTCGTCCAGTAACGTTAATAATGTGCTTAATAAAGTTCAGATCTATCTCTCAAAGTAATGAACAAAAGTAACATTACTAGAACGTTCATTGAAAGTTATCTCTTTAATAATATTCTCAGAACATTCACACAGAAACATCGATCAGGGAATGTTTCTTCTGAAATGTTTCAGTTGGATGTTTGTTCTTAAATGTAACGTTTTTTAAATGTTTCTACTTGTTTCAGAACGTTCAGATTCAAAAGTAACGTTCCATAATGTCTGAAGAATGATACAATGTTACTGTTCCCGTAACGTTCACAGAACCAAGAAGAAACGCTTTTAAAACATCAAGGAAACATTCAGAAATAATGTCTTCATAATTTAATGGGAATGTTAGAAAAATGTTTTTAGAATATATTTTTGTTAGCTGGGAACGTTCTCTCAACATTATAAACAAACATTCACACGTTAATAGAAAAAAAGTTACACACTGGTCCATAGCTTGGGAACAAAGACTGAAGTTTGGTCTCATTTTAAAGAAAACACATTTTTTTCATTACACACATACAAACCACACTCTGACACACACACACACACACACACACACATACACACACACACACGGTTGGCTCTATAATATGCAGAAGCAGAAACAGGAATAAAGCGAGTGTTTGCTTTATAGGCCAAACCTGAGAAAATGGCACATCTGGTAAAATATAGTAAAATTGTAAATTCTGAAGTGTTGCCAAGAGAATGAAAACCTGTTAACAGAGATTGCATCATTTTATAGTTAAATGGCCATGGGATTAAAACTTGTAGTTTTAATGGGTTTCAATGTCCTGAGAGGAACTATTTTGTGTTTCTGGTGCAAAATAGATTTTTTAAAGGAAATGGGGGTGAAATAGTAAAATTCCAATATAAACACACACCTGTGCCAAAATGTATGCAGTTGGCATTAACACAGGCAAAATGATCAAGAAAACAAAACTGAAGAAGACAAAGATGTCCGTAAGGTCACGCAGGGGTTAAGGTCATTTCAGCTTTGTGTTCTTCCGTGTCAGATCACACATCATCACCAGGACACACACTACACTAATCAGTGCACTTGTCTGGTTATCTAGTGATCACGTTTGAGGTTATTAAACATCGACTAGGGCAGAAAAGTAATTATCGTGTTCACCGGAGCGGCTCAACAAACACACACATATAAAACATCCCTCAAAGAAAGAAGAAAAGCCTCACAGATCTGAAATCAGCCCCAGCTCACACAAACACATGTTCTGCTCGTTTGTTAACGATGCCATTCAGTTCAAACTGTTTCAAAAGCGTTTCTTCTTGGTTCTGTGAACGTTACGGGAACAGTAACATTGTATCATTCTTCAAACATTATGGAACGTTACTTTTGAATCTGAACGTTCTGAAACAAGTAGAAACATTTAAAAAACGTTACATTTAAAAACAAACATCAACTGAAACATTCCAGACTAAACTGCTCCATTAATGTTTAGAGAAAGACCAGAGTAACTCTGAACGATTGTTCTATTACTGTTACTTTGTTCGTAACTATCTCATCGCTGGAACCCACGAGTGATTCAGTCTCACACAGGAGCTTCTCTGCGGTTCAGGCTTATATTACAGTTTTTTCCAGTTGCTCACACACTAAACTGACACACACAGCACAATTATTTAAACTGACACACACTGAGCAAAACCTCTTCAAGTCTGCAAAAGTCTAAACACATTTTCTGCTTTACACACATTTTGCAATTCAAAATGGCACTTTTTAAACACACTGAACACGCTTCTCTGCGTAACACACAACTATCTGACATTACGGCACGTTTGCCAGAACTCTGCCATTCTATTTCTAAAGGACACTCCATGATCTGATTGGCCGATACATGCGTCACCTGACCAAACACCTCAACGCTTCACTGTTAACACTTCTATCTTTTCCAGTTTACTGTTTTTTTGTGAGCGTATTTTTGTTTGGTGAAAAATAAAAAAGTAAATGTTTCAACAGCATGTGTGTTTATCTGTGTATCTGAACAATCTGAAGAATGTTCTACAATTTGAACTATTTTAGTATTATGGCAAAGCACACTGCAGATGCGAGTGCTCTTCATTACGCCAGCAGTGTGTCGTTGCTTAGACAAAAACCTGTTTATATGAATGAAGTGTGTGTCATTTCCTGCAAAAGTTTGATTTTGATAATGCTATATGTGTAGTTTTGTTTGCAGTGCTTCACTTTGCAGGATATATGAGGTGTTATGCAGTTTGGGTGTGTGGTTTTGTGAATTGTGTTATTTTTTTTGATAAAACCAGCCTAGTTTGCAAAATTGTGTGTTAGCAATTGGAAAACCTGTAAAGAGTTGAACTACACTATCTAGCGGTGTGTGTAGTGTGAATGAGGATCGCTGAGAAACATGGGCCGCGAGTACACACCGTGTTCCACAGACTCACTGATATACAGTATAATCAATCGGCATATAATCAATCATCAATATTTGATGGATCATGAACCTTTATTACACTATAAAGAGCCTTTAGTCTAAGAGAAAGATACTTAAAGTAACTTCATTATTGCAATAAAGATCCTTTATTTTTAAAGAAACATGTTGCGCTGGTCTTTTCTCCTTTGTTGTGTCGTAAATCAAGTTATTTTGAGTATGTGTGTGAGAGAGAGAGAGAGAGTGTGTGTGTGAGAGAGAGAGAGTGTGAGTGTGTGTGTGTGAGAGAGAGAGAGAGAGAGAGAGTGTGTGTGTGAGAGAGAGAGAGTGTGAGTGTGTGTGTGTGAGAGAGAGAGAGAGAGAGAGAGAGAGAGAGAGTGTGTGTGTGTGTGTGTGTGTGTGTGTGTGTGTGTGTGTGTGTGTGTGATAGTGTTTGTGTGTGAGTGAGTTCATAATCCTGCACTCGCTGGCATCAGATTCAAGGCGCTGACTCTTCAAGAGACGACTGAACCTCTCTTTCGTCTACACTTGACCCGTTATTCTAACACTTTCTATTAGATGCTTCAGCACCACAAGCTCAAACACACACACACACACACACACACACACACACACACACAGAGTGTTGCTGCTTCTTGCTCCTCACACTTCAGTCCAAACACACATTTCTCTGATAGTGCAGCAGATTAATGGCATATTTCGAGAGAATCGTTCAAATTGGTATAGAAGCATGAAATTTGGCACAGATACTCTCTAAGGGTCACTCTTTGGGAAAAAGACGTTGGCCATCCAAAAATTCAACATGGCGGCCATTTTTTCAAGATGGCCGCTATTTCTGTCAAATGCTCATTATGTCAATCGTTCAAACAGTGATGTAGGCATTACATTTTGTGAAAATACTCTCTTCAGAATGTTTTTTTTGGAAAACGGTGCTTGTCCCTCAAAAATTCAAGATGGCAACCATTTTTCAAGATGGCCGCCATTTTTCAAGATGGCCGCCATTTTTCTTGAATCCTTAATTTTTTTTTTTCAAATTGTGATGCTATCATGAAATTTGGTACAAATATTCTTAAAGGAACATTATCATGGAAAAAGATGTGTGCCACTCAAAAATTCAACATGGCGGCCATTTTTTCAAGATGGCCGCTATTTCTGTCAAATGCTCATTATGTCAATCGTTCAAACAGTGATGTAGGCATAACATTTTGTGAAAATACTCTCTTCAGAATGTTTTTTTTGGAAAACGGTGCTTGTCCCTCAAAAATTCAAGATGGCAACCATTTTTCAAGATGGCCGCCATTTTTCAAGATGGCCGCCATTTTTCTTGAATCCTTAATTTTTTTTTTTCAAATGGTGATGCTATCATGAAATTTGGTACAAATATTCTTAAAGGAACATTATCATGGAAAAAGATGTGTGCCACTCAAAAATTCAAGATGGCGACCATTTTCAAGATGGCCACCATTTCTGTCAGAGCTCAATTTAATGTGTTAAGGAAGGTTTTGTTTAATAGAGTGAACGTCATTACACAACCAGGGCACACTGGTGACTTCACTGCTGTGGAACTCAGCATGGGATTCAGTGTCAGCTGATCTAGTTTTACTTTCACTGTAGTTCTTGACTAGTAGTAATAGTATCGCTAAGTTTAGTGTCCCAAATGCTTTCTAACAGCCCCTCATCAATTAGCTAGTAATAGATGTTTTTAGATAGCCGCACCTGAATTGACAGGTTGTGCCAGCGTGGGAGAGCCGAGCCAAGGGTAAGCGGGGCAATACATGACTTGTTCATGTATGCTTACCTGGAAGGTGTACAGATCACACGGGACTTAAATGGCACTGGATGAATGATCGGGCTAGGTGTAGGTGACCCGTACCTAGTTGTATCCCATACCTGAATGTGTACTATGTCTATGATTGAGGTGGTAAAAGGATAACCCCTCGGCCTTAATCAGACAACAAACCTCCAAAATGGCAAATGAAAATCCCATGTCAGCCAAGAGGCCAACTGATTGGATGAAATGTTGTCTTTGTCAGACAGACACAAAGGAACCCCTCCAATCACCACCTACCCATCGTTTCTCAACATGATGGCTATAAAATGATTGCCACCAACATTCCACTCTTTCACAAGATGAACAAAATGCCAATGACCCTGGACCTGGAATGACTGGATGAAGGTGGTGGTATAGAAGCTACTTTGAGAAGGAACCAAGCGAAGTATCACTACAATTGTCGACTTTGGTTCAACAACACAAAGTTACTTCGTGCCCAGAAGCAACAATCCGATGCTCAATGTAGTGAGACAGATGAAGGCCAAACAAAGCATCGCAGAACCATGATGCAGAAAAGTCTAGATGATCAGGTTTGCTTTTTTTGTGATAACATATCTCCTGAATCTGACCTACATCAGGTAATGACACTGCAACTGAATGACAGACTACATGAATGTGCACAAACACTGAATGATGCTAAATTATTGTCTCAACTAAGTGGTGCTGATGCCATTGCACAGGAGCTGAAATACCATCATTTGTGTCTCATTCATCTTTACAACAGAGAGAAACTCCACCTCAGAAGGCTTGAGAAAGAGTCACAGAGTGAAACGATTCAACCAGCCATCTTTCTTATGGCTCTTTCTGAACTGGTCACCTATATTGTTGAAACCAGTCTTAATTCTGATGGTCCTTCCACCTTCCCTCTCGCAGATACAGTGGGGAGAACAAGTATTTGATACACTGCTGATTTTGCAGGTTTTCCCACTTACAATCTAAAACGGAATCTAAAACAAAAATCCAGAAAATTACATTGTATGATTTTTAAGTAATTAATTTGCATTTTATTGCAAGACATAAGTATTTGATACATCAGAAAAGCAGAACTTAATATTTGTTACAGAAACCTTTGTTTGCAATTACAGAGATCATGCGTTTCCTGTAGTTCTTGACCAGGTTTGCACACACTGCAGGGATTTTGGCCCACTCCTCCATACAGACCTTCTCCAGATCCTTCAGGTTTCGGGGCTGTCGCTGGGCAATACGGACTTTCAGCTCCTCCAAAGATCTTCTATTGGGTTCAAGTCTGGAGACTGGCTAGGCCACTCCAGGACCTTGAGATGCTTCTTACGGAGCCACTCCTTAGTTGCCCTGGCTGTGTGTTTCGGGTCGTTGTCATGCTGGAAGACCCAGGCACGACCCATCTTCAATGCTCTTACTAAGGGAAGGAGGTTGTTGGCCAAGATCTGGCGATACATGGCCCCATCCATCCTCCCCTCAATGCGGTGCAGTCGTCCTGTCCCCTTTGCAGAAAAGCATCCCCAAAGAATGATGTTTCCACCTCCATGCTTCACGGTTGGGATGGTGTTCTTGGGGTTGTACTCATCCTTCTTCTTCCTCCAAACACGGCGAGTGGAGTTTAGACCAAAAAGCTCTATTTTTGTCTCATCAGACCACATGACCTTCTCCCATTCCTCCTCTGGATCATCCAGATGGTCATTGGCAAACTTCAGACGGGCCTGGACATGCTTCGGCTTGAGCAGGGGGACCTTGCGTGCGCTGCAGGATTTTAATCCATGACGGCGTAGTGTGTTACTAATAGGGATCGACCGATATGGATTTTTTAGTGCCGATGCCGATACCGATTTTTTTTCATCAGCCTTAGCCGATGACCGATACGGGCTGCCGATTTTCTTGGGCCGATATTTGGAGCCAATACTGCTTTTGCTCACTCAGTTTACATCATAAAAATTACACATATATAATATATAATGATAACGACTGTTACAAGTCTCAATTAAGAAAGGAACATTTATTGAACTTAAAAAAAAAACAATATTTGACAAATATTAAAAACGTGAGGTAGAACAAGTAAAAAAAAAGTTCAGTGCTGAAAATACTGAAAAACATTTAAGCATAATTCAAATTCTGAAAATAAATTCTGAAAATAAATATTTAAGCATAATAAATAAAATAATTTGACTGAAACATGTTATTCTGTGTAGTTGTCTGATATATGTAATCGTGATCTCCATTTTAAACAAAACAAAAACGATTTTAAACCAAATAGATTCTAAGTTTATTATGAATTAGGGATCGCGTCTAAAACGTGTGGAAAGCACGGCCGCGCCGCTTCTACAAGCGGTTGCGTCTGTTGTTGCTATGCAACCACGAACTGCTCTCTCCATGATGACGAGGAAGTAAGGATTAATTTATTTCTAGCCCTTTACAACTACATATATTTATGGAGATGAGAAATAAAAACCCGCCCTGTCCAGCTATGATCCGCTGTTCGGCCGAGCTTTCGATGTTGTCATGGAAAGGTCAGTTGTTTTTTTGTCACATGACCTGCGTGCGCTTGCGGCATTCTGAAAAGTTTAGATGTTTTCATCTCACCACGGCATAGGAGCGCCTGGACAAACGAGCGCGCTGCATCGCATGCGTGTTTCAACCGTGTCGCTTCTTTTATGAGCACACATCCAAACCTCAGCCAGGTGGTCTCTGAATAAAACTCCCACAAATATAACGGAATCACCGAACAACGTCGGCATTATTTAATAATATGACCAGTGTTTGTAACAGCTGCCGTATGCATATGGATAGCCTCAAACTTAGCTATTTGCAGCTCCCTAAATACAATGACAAGTAGTTTTATAGATGAGGCATTTGCGTTTTCCATTTGGACCCACAAATTTGCTTAGCTATAGTTGCACGCACATATAGAGCAACGTGTTTCCACTTTCAAAGTGTATTTCAGCTAAGTCAAACAGTTAAAAAGATGCTTTGAAATTTTAAAACTAACCGTTGTCTTGAAGAGGCTTCCAGCACTCTGCTAGTGTGGGAGGGGCAGTGCATGGGCTGCACGTGAACTGCAGCTCTCCAGCAACACAGAGCTGCTCTGTGGACGCCTGTCTGTAATTAATGCCGGGAAAAAAAACTATCGGCGAACACAGCAGCCGCGTATCGGCCGATGCCGATACACGTCAAACCCGCAAATATCGGCCCGATTTATCGCCTGACCGATATATCGGTCGATCACTAGTTACTAATGGTTTTCTTTGAGACTGGTCCCAGCTCTCTTCAGGTCATTGACCAGGTTCTGCCGTGTAGTTTTGGGCTGATCCCTCACCTTCCTCATGATCATTGATGCCCCACGAGGTGAGATTTTGCATTGTGCCCCAGATGGAGGGAGATTGACCGTCATCTTGAACTTCTTCCATTTTCTAATAATTGCGCCAACAGTTGTTGCCTCCTCACCAAGCTGCTTGCCTATTGTCCTGTAGCCCATCCCAGCCTTAAGCAGGTCTACAATTTTATCCCTGATGTCCTTACACAGCTCTCTGGTCTTGGCCATTGTGGAGAGGTTAGAGTCTGTTTGATTGAGTGTGTGTACAGGTATACAGGTAATGAGTTCAAACAGGTGCCGTTAATACAGGTAATGAGTGGAGAACCGGAGGGCTTCTTAAAGAAAAACTAACAGGTCTGTGAGAGCCGGAATTCTTACTGGTTGGTAGGTGATCAAATACTTATGTCATGCAATAAAATGCAAATTAATTATTTAAAAATCATACAATGTGATTTTCTGGATTTCCGTCTCTCACAGTTGAAGTGTACCTATGATAAAAATTACAGACCTCTACATGCTTTGTAAGTAGGAAAACCTTCAAAATCAGCAGTGTATCCAATACTTGTTCTCCCCACTGTATGTGCAACCTGTACCAGCAGCGTATCCTTTTTTCTAACAGTGGCCCTTCCTCTCTGTGGACTACACCTTGCCGTGGTGGAGAGGCTTGTGTATGAACTCCATTGAACCTGAGAGCTATGCCGGCGGGGATTTTATATCCCTGGCAAGTTTAACTAAGCTGGACAGGTCAAAGAAGAGGAGGCAGACAAAGCAGACATTATAACTATTTGACAGAAATGGTGGCCATCTTGAAAATGGTGGCCATCCTGAATTTTTGAGTGGCACATACCTTTTTCCAAGAGAGTGTTCCTTGAAGAGTATTTCTGCCTAATTGTATGCTTGCATCACCATTTTAACAATTTAAATAATTAAGGCGAGACACTACGGGTGAATAGGGTAAAAATTATAACTAGCAGATATCACCATGAAACTTTCCCAGTTGATTACCTACATTAAGATGAGAAAAAAATGTATTAAAAGTTTTCTGTAATTTAATGTTTAAATATGCAAATTAGGCAATATCTAATTAAATATGCGCTAATTTGTATATATTTAAAAAAACGAAATCTGAGTATTGGATAAAGATTAAAGTATTGGATTAAAAATTATTTTTTCATTGTGTTCACATATTAGATGGGGAAAAAATACAGAGGCATTTATGGATATCTACTTTTGTTATCCTGTAAATCATAATATACTGTCAATAGCCTTAAAAAATGATTTTCGCCATGTTTTTTGGAATAAAATGTTATATAAATCAGGCTAGGAATAATATATTTACAGATCCCTCTGTAAATGTCTTCATAATATAACTAGGTACAAGACTGGAAAGATTGGTGTATATAGGTGCTACTGAAGTGGAGATTTCAGACTTGGAGTATGAGAGAAAGGTCATTTTGAGAAAACGGGCTTTAAAGATTTATCATCAGCCAATGAGATTGCGCATTCAGCCCTTTTACTTTCACGATTGGTTGCTGATAAAAAGGAAATGACCATATTTGGATCCGACAGCATTGTACAGTGAAGAGAGAGCTTTCCAGCGGTGCCTGTGATGACAGAGAGCAGACAGAGATTGCGGATCGGCGGGAGGATTTACAACGACAACTTTTGTTGAATTTACGCGAAATCTACAGATGCAAACAGACAAAGTGTAGTGAAATAAAGACCTAAATGTGTATTTCGGACTTTTTTTCACCACAGTCTGAAAGAAGACATGTTATTGAAGACAAATATCCAAAAATCTCAAAATTGACCAGTAAAAAAAAAAACAATGTTTTTGCCTGCCATGTCTCACCTTAATATTCGACAGGAACAGTGGCCATCTTTAAAAATGGCGGCCATCTTGGATTTTTTGAGGGACAAGCATCTTTTTCTATTAACATGTCCTTTAGAGAGTATATTTGTATAAAATTGTATGCTTGGATCACTGTTTGAATAATTGATATAATAAGCATTGAATAGCAATGGCGGCCATTTTGAAAAATGGCCGCCATATTGAATTTTTGAGTGGCCAACGCCTTTTTCCAAAATAGTGGCCCTTAGAGAGTATCTGTGCCAAATTTCATGCTTCTATACCAAAGTGAACGATTTTTTTACTAATCTGCTGCACTATGACTATTTTTGGCTATACAAAAAATATGCATGAGTAAAAAAAAAAAATAAAAAAAATGTTTTTTAGCAAATGTAGATGATCCAGTCCAGACTCTGCCGCACACACACTGCAGAAACAGCAGGACTATAACACAGATCTGAGCAGAATCTGCACCAGGTTTCAGTCCAGAGGAGGATCAGCTCAATGACGCCCCCTGGAGGCGCATGCGTCTCTCACACATCAACACTTCTGTCAATAAAGTTGCATTTATAAATATATATAAACAATATTTTCGAACAGCTCTATACAACTTTGGATATACTACTAATTAAAATGTAAGATTTTTAATAGCAAATTCCCCAAAATACATCATCATCATACGCAATCATATTCTGAATTAAAGCTGCAAGCAGCATTTATCAGGGTTTAAGCAGTTTAAGGCCTTTAAGCACATGCGTAAAAATATATTATCTTTTACTTAGCAAGCATGTAAACACTTAAACTTAGGAAACCAAAAGTAATTTATAAAATATCATATATGAGATTGTCAAGAATTATTTTTTACAGACGTAAAATATGTTGGATTGATGTTTATAAGGAAGTTCACCCTGATAATGCATCGTCAGCATTTGAAAGATTATTTTACCCTTTACTGGACAAACATGCACTTATGGAAGATGTACAGTGAGGAATGTTCCGGCATGGACTGTTAATGAGCCGGAAAACATCGTGTTTGAGAGAGATGTGGAGAGAAGGGTACAGCAAACAGAACTGGGAAAAGGAGGATTGGGACTATTGCAAATTAAGAAATCAAGAAACTAAAATTAATAGGAAAAAGAAAAGAATGTTTTACTAAATTAAAATAAGTGAATGTAAGTATGATTGTAAAAAAAACTCAATGAAATAATGGATAGGAAATCAAGTCAAATTCCTTATTTTATTGATACAGGCGACCCATTTTTAACTATTTTTAAACCATATGAAATTGGAAATTATTTTAATGATTTTATGTTGTTTGGCAGGACCAGTTTGCCACATCTTTAATATCAGTATAGAAAAGTATCATAATAGTCGACCAATAAGTTATTTTGTTACCAGATCGCAAAGTATTGAAAATGATAGTCTGTGATAAATTCAATTATTCTTTAAGGAGAATAATTTTCTCTCTAATTTTCAGCATTGATACTGAGAGAGATTGATGACAGTAACTCAGTAGGAGCAGTATTGTTAGATGTTAGCTCAGCTTTTGATGCACTGGATCATACATTATTGCTGGATAAACTGAAATGTTAAGGAAAAATATAGTTATTTTTGACGTAGCAAGCGCCACGTCTTGCCTGATCTCCACCACTGCTATTGGGTGTCCTCAAAGTGTGTCAAATTTGTTGTAAATATCTCATTTCGTTTTGAAGTTTAGACATTTATATTTATGAGAGCATAAAATGATCCATGGGTGACATTGATTGAATTTTTTTTTTTTGTCAGTTCCTATCATAATTTTGACATTTGGGCGTTATTGTTTAGCTATTGAAATGTCCAGTGGTGGTTTTGTCTCGATCAAACTAATAACGGTTTGGAAGATAATCACAAGTTTTTTAAGCGCTAAATGACACCGTTACACAAACCATAAGGTGAAACCTGGCATGTTTGGTATCGCTGGACTCAGGATTCAGGAGTATTGTTGATTAAAGCGCTGGCTTGAAACTTCTCAGGCTCCTTCAGGGCATTGTGCCGATGACGCATTCTGAGTTTTTTGAGATATGCCAATGTTCTCATAGACTATCACCCTGGACAAAGACACTGCATGCCAGTTTTCAACGGACTAACGGTTGGGTGCGGTTATAGCCATTTTCATGATTTTTTCCCCTGTTATAGCGCCACCAAGTGGCCAATCCTCACTATTTTTTTCATGTCACCTCAGATTGAGCTCATGAACATGTGTCCCAAGTTTAGCGGAAATATCTCTTTCCGTTCACAAGTTATCGCCATTTTAGTAAAAGTGGCCCCGGTCACATCGAACATTTTGGTTCCCCTTAGCGACCGTGAATTAAAATTTCTAATTTGTTTTATGATTATTGATAGTCACTCTCCTGAGAATATTTCTGCAGTGGTTTGGTTCCGATCAGGCCAAAAACCTATGAGTAGTTTGCAAAAGTAGGTTTTCGGAAAACCCCAGAATACACAAATTTTGGGGTATTTTTCTAGAGAATGCTGCATCATGGGAAAATTAACAATAACAATGGGGATTCAGCGCTACGGGCTTGAACCTCTAATTAGGAATGTAACAAATATGCAGCCAAATATAATTTATGAGAAACAGGAACGATTAGTTCGCCTCTCGAGTCATTTTGTTCGTTTGTCACGTGACTGACACAAACGATTCATTCATGAGCAAGACATTTAGTTTGAGGGAGAAAGACGAGAAATATGCACATTTATTGCTCAGTTGAACATTTAAACGTGAAAAGTTATCTGGTCTTTAATAACGTTCGCACAAAAACATTATTTTACATCGTTCATGGAGCGTTATTTCTGAAATGTTTTAGTTGGACGTTCGTCTAAAGTTTTTTATTTGTTACTACTTGTGTCAGAACGTTCAAACTAATGTTCCCATAATGTTTAACAATCGATTTTTTTCAACTTTCAAAAATAACGTTTTTACAACTTAACGGGAACGTTAGCAAAACGTTCTAAAACCGTATTTCTGTTCGCTGTTGAGCCTAATCCACACTCATTCATCACGTGTCTATCTGAAAGATCATTATTTCGTTCAAAGTAAAACTGTGTTAAATCCAAACCTGAGTCTCCAAACTGTCTCCTCTGATTAATGTACTATAATTGTATTTCCTCCTGGATTACGGTGTTGTTTGGCAGAATGATGTGTTTAACAGTTACAACAAAAGCGGATCATGTGAGGAAAAAAATTCCTTCTCCCTGCTGATTGTTTTAGTACAATAAGCCCCGTTAAGACGTTTATAAGCAGGGCCAAAAACTGTGTGACTGGAATAACAAACAAGAGTTGAGCTCGTGCGCCCCTCTTACCTCAGAATAATAAATATTTATACTACGCTGTGACGACGTTGCAGACAGTAAACCTTCCCGGATGTGACCCCGCCCACTTAAAAAACACACGCCTGCCTCGCAGCCAATCGCGTAGCGCGCACGTCACGCCGCCTCATTAATATTCATGAGCCAAGCCTCCGCCATAACAGAGTCGGTTACCGCGCCCCGGGAAAGCGCGAGTGACGTCACGGCCGACTGATTCAAACGCGCGTGCGGAGCGTCTCTCTGCAGCAGCGACTGAAGGTCAGGGAGACAGGCAGCACTGATAACCGGACCTGAAGGTAAGCAGGCTTTCTGATATGATGTGATGATGATGTTGATGATGATGATGATGTGTTCGCTGCTGCCGGGACGGTCCCGTTATCAGAATGATGCTGAACGAGAATATCAACAAATGAGGATGTGGATCATGTGCTGATGATGCACTTACACATTCATTTTTAATCAGGCCTTGGGCTAATGTGATTAATGCCGCAGAAATGCGATGAATATGAATGCATATGGACCGATGCATCGGTATAGAGAGAATATAGAAGAGAGAATAGAAGAGAATAGAGTTCTATATTTATCCGGCTTTGATGCTGTAAGCGGGTTTGGCTCATCTGGGTCACTCCAGCGGGTCACGTGACTGTCTCCGAGCACATTCAGCATGATGATGTGTGTTTATGATTTTCATAATGTTTACAGAAGGAAGAATCATTGGCAGGCCCTCAATAATGTAATATAGTGTAATCTGATATGATTACAGTGTCAGACAGAAACACACCGAAACTGTTGAGTTTAGGGTCACACTTTATTTTAGTGTCCTTATTACATGTTACACGCTCTTACCGTAGTAATAACAGTAAATTATTCATAATTACATGCAACTTACCCTCAACCAAACCCTTATAGTAAGTACATGTTGTTAATTAAGATTTCTCAGTACTTAAATGTATAATTACACTGTAACAATGAGTGTTACCCTAAAATGAATAAAAACTACACACACACACACTTTATTTTACACGCACTTACCATAGTAATAACAGTAAATTAAGCATAATTACGTGCAAACCCTAATCCTACACTAAGCCTATAGTAAGTACATGTTGTTCATTAGTAAAATATATAATTACACTGTAACAACGACACCTTAAAATAAAGTGAGCACTTCTAGACTAGATGAAAATGAGAAATGTTGTACAGTGTTGTTGTGTGTAATGCATATGTTGTGTGTGTAATGCATATGTTGTGTGTGTTCTAATGAGTGTTGTTGTGTGTAATGCATATGTTGTGTGTGTTGTGTTCTAATGAGTGTTGTTGTGTGTAATGCATATGTTGTGTGTGTTCTAATGAGTGTTGTTGTGTGTAACGCATATGTTGTGTGTGTTCTAACGAGTGTTGTTGTGTGTAATGCATATGTTGTGTGTGTTCTAATGAGTGTTGTTGTGTGTAATGCATATGTTGTGTGTGTTCTAATGAGTGTTGTTGTGTGTAATGCATATGTTGTGTGTGTTCTAACGAGTGTTGTTGTGTGTAATGCATATGTTGTGTGTGTTCTAACGAGTGTTGTTGTGTGTAATGAGTGTTGTTGTGTGTAATGCATATGTTGTGTGTGTGTAACGAGTGTTGTTGTGTGTAATGCATATGTTGTGTGTGTTGTGTTCTAATGAGTGTTGTTGTGTGTAATGCATATGTTGTGTGTGTTCTAATGAGTGTTGTTGTGTGTAACGCATATGTTGTGTGTGTTCTAACGAGTGTTGTTGTGTGTAATGCATATGTTGTGTGTGTTCTAATGAGTGTTGTTGTGTGTAATGCATATGTTGTGTGTGTTCTAATGAGTGTTGTTGTGTGTAATGCATATGTTGTGTGTGTTCTAACGAGTGTTGTTGTGTGTAATGCATATGTTGTGTGTGTTCTAACGAGTGTTGTTGTGTGTAATGAGTGTTGTTGTGTGTAATGCATATGTTGTGTGTGTGTAACGAGTGTTGTTGTGTGTAATGCATATGTTGTGTGTGTTCTAATGAGTGTTGTTGTGTGTAATGCATATGTTGTGTGTGTGTAACGAGTGTTGTTGTGTGTAATGCATATGTTGTGTGTGTTCTAATGAGTGTTGTTGTGTGTAATGCATATGTTGTGTGTGTTCTAACGAGTGTTGTTGTGTGTAATGCATATGTTGTGTGTGTAATGAGTGTTGTTGTGTGTAATGCATATGTTGTGTGTGTTCTAATGAGTGTTGTTGTGTGTAATGCATATGTTGTGTGTGTGTAATGAGTGTTGTTGTGTGTAATGCATATGTTGTGTGTGTGTAATGAGTGTTGTTGTGTGTAATGCATATGTTGTGTGTGTTCTACCGCTGGGAAGAAGAAGCACAAACATCCACGGCTCACGCTGAGTCCTGAAGGAGACGCCCGAGACATTTATTTATCTTCAGTTCATGTTTTCACGCTGGGAAACACACACACACACACACACACACACACACACACACACACACACACACCGTGAGAGACCAGATCCTGACACACACACTTCTGTAAAACACCTCGAAACAAGATCAGAGGAGAATATATATATCAGATATTAATATGTGTTTTCCACTCTCAGCACGAGGACCAGCTCTCCAGAAGGTCAAAGGTCACGATAATGACCCTAAACACACCTGCAACCCTGTCATATGACATCATAATGCAGCCGCTTATTGAACCTTTAGACAAAAGAAAAGAAAAAATTGCATGTTTTGTTTTGCATCATATTTATGACATCACAATAAATCAGCGATATATATCATGTTCATTTTTAATCTTATTATCATCATCAGTCCAATAAGAAAATTTGATAAATAATGGATTATTTTCTTCTTCTATAAAGAATTATTGGCACATAAAACATATCTCAATATCAATATCTGCCTTTAATGTGTCTTAGTAAGATATTTAAATGCTTGGTTTTATGATCTGTAGTTTAATGTTTAAATTAATACAATAATAATGATGCAATACTCAAAAGCCATAATAAATGATGATGATGATCAAGTAAATCCGCTGAAATATTACTAACAATATCAAAGTTATTCTCACGTTTACTTGATAAAATCCTGCCAGACTGACGGACGTTAGTGCTGTTAAACTGAAAGAGTGTAACCTGTCACTCAGAGATCATGTGATCGTCAGATATGAATATGATCCGGGCTGTAATGTGAGTTATTGTGCCCAGAGCCTCAGCGGCGCGGCGGGGTACGTGTGTGTACATTATGTGCGTTTATGTTATGATATCTCAGATGTTTCTGAAGTATCAAACGGAGCAGGAGACGCCCGTCCGCACGATTGTTCTCCTGAAGTC
>NC_137125.1:55326901-55336901 GCF_949319135.1 Squalius cephalus | reverse complement strand
CACATTATAGTTAGTTTTATATTATAGTAGCCAATACCTGTGACTTCTTATTTTCCTTTTTGAAGTAGCCTACTTTTTGAACTCCATTATTGAGCCGAGTTTTGACTGAAAATAGAATCCATCTTGCAGTCATCAACAGTAAGACTGAGTCAGGCTTGACTGAGCATGCTTCAGAATCGTGGTGTGCGCGGAGCGAAATTGGAGCGGGAAACAGGGCGACGCTCCGTCCTTTTAAAAATGCCGCTCTGCGCTCTGTCCAAAAATGCGGGTCATGAAGCGGGTCGGGTACAATATTTTCTACTTTTCTTTTTGCGGTCCGAGTTGGGGGCGGGTTAGTTGAAAACGTCGGTCGGGTGCGGGTTGTTTATACATTGACCCGCGCATCACTGACACACACATACACACACACACACACATATACACACACACACACACACACACACATATACACACACATATACACACACTCACACATGGTTCTTCTGGGCGTTTACTCATCCTCTAAATCATCCAGGGAGAGTTTGCTGTTTCTTCCCTGTATTTGAGTTTCACAGTCTCTGTTTTCTGGGATCTGAGATGTTGCAGCTCTAAACAGGAGTGTGTGAAACAGGAGTGTGTGAAACAGGAGTGTGTGAAACACGGGTTTGAGAACCAGAAGAGGCTTTTTAAACCAGCACAAATCATGCTAAACTCTACTTATACTCAGTTGTTGTCATTTCTGTGCCAAAAAGACATCAAAGAAATGTTTTTATTCTGTGTGAACAGAAATATGTGTCAAACTGAGTTTATAATCTCTCATATTTTATATATTTTGTAATCTCTGTAATCTCTAGTTTTACATAACTAGATTTTTTAGTGTTTTCTGTAGTGTAAATCTTTAGCAAATCTGAAGAACACACATTTTCAATATAATCAGAGTTAATAATTTCTCATATTTTTAGTCTCTGATAAGCTACAATAGAGTTTTTACATTAAAACATGATTTTTTTGTGTGTTTTTCATGGTGTGGATTTTTGGCAAATTGCATGAAAACCAATGAAGGTCAGCCGGAAGAACACATTTTCTGGGATTTTGTACATTAAAAACATGATTTTTTAGTGTTTTTCGTGGTGCTCTAATGAGGGTCAATCTGAAGAACACACATTTTCAATATAATAGGAGTTTATAATTTCTCATATGTCATATGATTTAGTCTCTGATACAGCAGAGGTTTTTAACCAAAAACATGATTTTGTGATTTTTAACGCACTGCACTGAAACCTCAGTGTCTGGATCTGAGGAACACACACCTCACTGCCGCCCGTCTCTCTCGCTCTCTCTCGCTCAGGCTTCGGTCTGGCCTTTAACCTCCAGCCGGCGCTCACCATGATCGGCCGCTACTTCTACAAGAAGCGCCCGATCGCGAACGGCTTGGCCATGGCGGGCAGCCCGGTGTTCCTCAGCACGCTGGCGCCGCTCAACCAGTTCCTGATCAACGAGTACGGCTGGCGCGGGAGCTTCCTGATCCTGGGAGGGCTGATGCTGAACTGCTGCGTGGCCGGAGCGCTCATGAGGCCGCTGACGGGCCCGGCGACCCAGAGCCAGCCCGTCCCGCAGAAGCCGGCGTCCCGGGAGAAGCGCACGGCCTGGGAGACCGTCAACAAGTACCTGGACCTCTCGCTCTTCAAGCACAGAGGCTTCCTCATATACCTGTCGGGGAACGTCATCATGTTCCTGGGCTTCTTCGCGCCCATCGTCTTCCTCTCGTCGTACGCTAAAGGTGCGCGTCCTTTTATTGTCACTGCATGTATTATACAATGAAATGAATTAGCAGACCTTACGGTGCGTCCACACATGACAACACAACAATAAAGATTACATTAATAATGATTGTGGCTGTTTTTAAATGTGCTTTATGAATGAATCAAACTTGAAGACAACGGCGTGGACGAGTACCAAGCGGCGTTCCTGCTGTCGATCCTGGCGTTCGTGGACATGTTCGCCCGGCCGTCGATGGGTCTGCTGGCCAACTCCCGCTGGGTCCGGCCCAGGATCCAGTACTTCTTCAGCTTCGCGGTGCTGTATAACGGCGTGTGCCACCTGCTGTGCCCGCTGGTGGAGAGCTACACCGGGATGGTGGTGTACGCCGTGTTCTTCGGCTTCGCCTTCGGGATGGTGAGTGCGGTTCTGTTCGAGACGCTGATGGACCTGGTGGGAGCGCAGAGGTTCTCCAGCGCCGTGGGTCTGACCACCATCGTGGAGTGCTGTCCGGTGCTCATCGGGCCGCCACTGGCAGGTGAGGACCAAACCGAGACGGAGAACTTATAATCCCCCTGAAATCAATCATTTTATCCCTGAAAACTCATCTCTGATCACCAAAATTACACATTTAAATGCGTTTTCCTTGAAAAAATGACTTTATGCCTTAAAATAGCTTGAATGTAACTCGACACCCTTGCCTCATTTAGTATACTGGTTCTATGAATATGCAAATGAGCCCCGCCTCCACTCACTCACTCAGCTCAGAGACTCAAACTTATCTTTGATCACCAAAATGACATATTTAAAGGGATAGTTCACCCAAAAATTAAAATGACCCCATTATTTACTCACCCTGAACCCATCCTAGGTGTATATGACATTCTTCTGTCAGACGAATACAATCAGAGTTATATTAAAAAATGTCCTGGCTCTTCCAAGCTTTATAATGGCAGTGAATGACTGTTTCTTTTCTGAAGTCCATTAAAGTGCATCTATCATCATAAAAGCGCATCTATTCGTCATAAAAGTGCATCTATCATCATAAAAGTGCATCTATCCATTATAAAAGTGCATCTATCCATCATAAAAGTGCATCCATCCATTATAAAAGTGCATCTATCCATCATAAAAGTGCATCTGTCCATCATTAAAGTGCATCTATCATCATAAAAGTGCATCCATCCATTATAAAAGTGCATCTATCCATCATAAAAGTGCATTAATCCATCATTAAAGTGCATCTATCATCATTAAAGTGCATCTATCCATCATAAAAGCGCATTTATCCATCATAAAAGTGCATCTATCCATCATAAAAGTGCATTTATCATCATTAAAGTGCATCTATCATCATTAAAGTGCATCTATCATCATTAAAGTGCATCTACCCATCATAAAAGTGCATTTATCCATCATAAAAGTGCATCTATTCATCATAAAAGTGCATTTATCCATCATAAAAGTGCATCTATCCATCATAAAAGTGCATCTATCCATCATAAAAGTGCATCTATCATCATAAAAGTGCATTTATCATCATTAAAGTGCATCTATCATCATAAAAGTGCATCTATCATCATAAAAGTGCATCTATCCATCATAAAAGTGCATCTATCCATCATAAAAGTGGATCTATCCATCATAAAAGTGCATCTATCATCATTAAAGTGCATCTATCCATCATTAAAGTGCATCTATCCATCATAAAAGTGGATCTATCATCATAAAAGTGCATCTATCCATCATAAAAGTGCATCTATCCATCATAAAAGTGCATCTATCCATCATAAAAGTGCATCTATCATCATAAAAGTGCATCTGTCCATCATAAAAGTGCATCTGTCCATCATAAAAGTGCATCTATCATCATAAAAGTGCATCTATCCATCATAAAAGTGCATCTATCCATCATAAAAGTGGATCTATCCATCATAAAAGTGCATCTATCCATCATAAAAGTGGATCTATCATCATAAAAGTGCATCTATCCATCATAAAAGTGCATCTATCATCATAAAAGTGCATCTATCCATCATAAAAGTGCATCTATCCATCATAAAAGTGGATCTATCCATCATAAAAGTGCATCTATCCATCATAAAAGTGGATCTATCATCATAAAAGTGCATCTATCATCATTAAAGTGCATCTATCCATCATAAAAGTGGATCTATCATCATAAAAGTGGATCTATCATCATTAAAGTGCATCTATCATCATAAAAGTGCATCTATCCATCATAAAAGTGGATCTATCCATCATTAAAGTGCATCTATCCATCATAAAAGTGCATCTATCCATCATTAAAGTGCATCTGTCCATCATAAAAGTGCATCTGTCCATCATAAAAGTGCATCTATCATCATTAAAGTGCATCTATCCATCATTAAAGTGCATCTATCCATCATAAAAGTGGATCTATCCATCATAAAAGTGCATCTATCATCATTAAAGTGCATCTATCCATCATTAAAGTGCATCTATCCATCATAAAAGTGGATCTATCCATCATAAAAGTGCATCTATCCATCATAAAAGTGCATCTATCCATCATAAAAGTGCATCTATCCATCATAAAAGTGCATCTATCCATTATAAAAGTGCATCTATCCATCATTAAAGTGCATCTATCCATCATAAAAGTGGATCTATCCATCATAAAAGTGCATCTATCCATCATAAAAGTGCATCTATCCATCATAAAAGTGCATCTATCCATCATAAAAGTGCATCTATCCATTATAAAAGTGCATCTATCCATCATTAAAGTGCATCTGTCCATCATAAAAGTGCATCTGTCCATCATAAAAGTGCATCTATCATCATAAAAGTGCATCTATCCATCATTAAAGTGCATCTATCCATCATAAAAGTGGATCTATCCATCATAAAAGTGCATCTATCCATCATAAAAGTGCATCTATCCATCATAAAAGTGCATCTATCCATCATAAAAGTGCATCTATCCATTATAAAAGTGCATCTATCCATCATTAAAGTGCATCTATCCATTATAAAAGTGCATCTATCCATCATAAAAGTGCATCTATCCATCATAAAAGTGCATCTATCCATTATAAAAGTGCATCTATCCATCATAAAAGTGCATCTATCATCATAAAAGTGCATCTATCCATCATTAAAGTGCATCTATCCATTATAAAAGTGCATCTATCATCATAAAAGTGCATCTATCCATTATAAAAGTGCATCTATCCATCATAAAAGTGCATCTATCCATTATAAAAGTGCATCTATCCATCATAAAAGTGCATCAATCATTTGCATATTCATAGAACCGCGTATACTAAATGAGGCAAGGGTGTCGAGTTACATTCAAGCTATTTTAAGACATGAAGAGTATTTTTTTCAAGGAAAAAACGTTTAAATATGTCATTTTGGTGATCAGAGATGAGTTTTAAGGGATAAGATGATTGACGGGGGGGGGGGGGGGGGGGGGGGGGGGATGACACACACTGCAGATAATAACAGCATGGCCGTGTTTGCTCTGCAGGGAAGCTCGTGGACATCACGAAGAACTACAAGTACATGTACCTGTGCTGTGGCGCGGTGGTGGTGTTCTCCAGCATCTGGCTCTTCATCGGGAACTTCATCAACTACCGTCTGCTGGACCGCGAGCGCCAGCGCGAGGAGACGTACCAGCGCGCCGCGCAGAACGACACGGACGCTAACGCGGACGCCGCCGCCGCGCACGAGCTCAGCGAGAGCAAAGACCCCGTCATGCAGTGCGAGACCAACATCTGAGTCTATGCAAACACTGGAGGACACTGCCAGAGTCGCTCCGCATGACGAGGCTTCAACTTCTCCAGCACTTCGACATCGCCAGGCTCAGGTTCAGCTAGCGCTCGCGTCAGGGCAGTGTGTGTTCACGCGCCGCTCGGCTGAGTCTCACACACACACTGGTGTATAAGGCAATCTGATCTGCTACTGAATGTAAATCTGATGCTTTAGAGCCAATCTGTTCCTGAGGATCATTACCGATCATTACTACCAAATCTAGAAGCAATATGATTTACACCACAGGTCCTCAGGGGAAACGCCAGTTTCGTTCTGATTTCGGGTTATTTTTTTACACACACACACACACACACACACACACACACACACACACACACGGACGGTTTAATGTGATTCAGTTTCACCATAAACACTTTTTAACCTATGATGTATTGCCTTAAGTATAGAGTAAGCATCTATTATTCTAGATGAACTGTATGATTTACTGTATTCGCTGATGTACATCACCAGATGCGGTGGAACTGTGTAATCTCGTACTTCTGCTTTTCTTTAACGCCCCGTTCATCAATTCACTTCTATTTTAAGACTGCAAGACCAGCTTTGGCTGTCGTGGGTCTATGAGCACCAGAAGTATTAATAATTATCATTAAATTATTATCTTTACTGTAGTACAACCTATGCATTGCTATAATGCCAGAATTAAGATGTTGTGCTATTTTTAGTATGTAAATAACTAACAAAACTAATGACATTTATTTGATGTTATTATATACATCATTTTTTGTATCATTTTTGCTTTTTTTGTATCATTTGTTATGAAGAAATAGACCAAACTGCCACTAAAAACATTCACACACACACACACACATGCTGTTATGATTATTATTTTCTATTATTAACTAAATGCTTTTTTTTTTTGTAATTGTTGAAATTAGCCAACAAATGTAATCAGTTTAACTGGATCTTTATGACATGTTGTGACTGTATTCACTTTTGTTCATAATTTAAATTAAACTACATTTGGAAGATGCTTTAGATCTATAACTTCAACACGAGTCTAATTTCATCCTCTCCATGAACAAGCAGGTAAAGGTCACAATATTCTTTCATATTTTACATTTTGAAGGACTTTCATGGCACTAGACAATTAATGCATCACTAATGTACTTCAATCTTCACGCTATATTCTCCTTATCTTGTTGAATATTCTCAGCACAGCTGTGATTCATCAGATGATTCAGTTCAGCAGATACACGACTGTGAGCCTCAGACTGATTTATCATATATTGAGTATATTATCATGTAGCATATATTAAGATGTCGTCATGTCGATGTTGAATCCACCGAAGATTTGTACTGCATTGAGGTGCTACTGGGTTGAAGGTTGAAGAGTCACGTGAGTGCTTTATCTTATAATAAATATATGGTTCATTTATTATAGTGAATGGGTCAAGAAAATACCAATACAACTAATTGTAAAAGACGACTTTACATGATTATACCCTCGCGTGCCTGAATGCAGCTAATAATAAAGCTTTCTTGTGATTTTAGAGACAAAATATTGAAGCCCATTTCTGAAAATAATAATAATAATAATCATGCTTTGGAGAAACGTAAGTAGGCTATGCCAGCCTACGAAGTCATAATTATGATTTTAAAAAGTCGAAATTATGACATAGAAAGATAAAATTGACGTTTTATCTCATGATTATGACTGTCAACTTCGAATTTAGTATGTCATAGTTTTTTCTCTCTTTTTTTAAATCTCATAATTATGATTTAGCATTCCATAATTATTTGCACTAAGTCACTTTTGGCGCTCTAGCGGTTAATAAACAAACTGCATGCGTCTTGCGGAGGAACACTGTAGCCGGATCTACTTCCCTCTGTTAATGACGCGTCACGCAGGTACTGTGCTCCTCCGCAGCGGCTGGTGTCACACTCGGTCTAAAATAGTCCAAATATAAACACTTATTTCATTGTACCATTGTGATTCATGATAAGATAAAAAAAAAAAAAACGGTTTGGAAGATGGATTTATGATGTACTCGTTCATTTTATACATTTTGTAAATTTGAAATAAAAAGTTACATAGTGTAGCTTTAACAGCTATATCATAATTCCAGCTTTTTATGGCATAATGATAACCTTATATGTGATAATTATGATTTACGGGCTTCCATAATAATGTGTCATGTTCACCGAGGTTGACAAACAGCAGATCTGATGGTTAAATATGTTCACATGTCGATTCAGCAGTAAAACTGTCGGATTGAAGAAGAGTGTAATTCCCGTCAGTGACCGGCAGGAGGCGCTGCTCTGCTTCACTACACACACACACACACACACACACACACACACGCACACAATAACAGCTTTTACATCAATCTCTCTCAATTCAGTTCAAAAATTGCTTTATTGGCATGACTGTAAATAATACAATATTGCCAATACATAGAATAATAAAAAACATAAAAAATAATATAATAATAACATAACGTTATTTCAGAGCATTATTTCCCGCAGAGAGAGAGAGAGAGAGAGAGAGAGAGAGAGACAGAGAGTCAGTTTTGAGCGGTTTTAAAGATTTTAATTGCTAAATGTAATTGTCATTATACAGAGTGATTCAATGTAATGCCTAAAACAGAAGCATAAAACACACGTCCCAAATCACCTAGGCTACTAATAATGCGCCCTAAAAGTATGTAGTTTTATAAAAAAATAATAATAATAAAAAAAGAAGGCCTACATAATTTTGAGTTTTGGACAAACTACTTTGCCATATTTCTGTCTTGAACGGACCACGTGGGTCTCTCATGACCAAACGGATCATTCTAAAAGTTCACGATGCTGTATCAGATGAAATATAATGCGGATAACACAGAATAAATATATTTTCGTCAGTTTAGATACTGTTTATTAATCAATCAAACAAACCCCTTTATCGAAACCGTCAGTCTTGCACACCCGCCATGTTTGTAGTTTTTAAAAACACTTTTATTCGTGTTTGTAGTTCTAATCGAATCCTCGTTCATCGCGCGGGTAATATTAGCCGTTAGAGCCGTTTTTAAATGTTTCCAGAACGTTCAGATTCAAAAGTAACGTTCCATAATGTTTGAAGAATGATACAATGTCAATGTTCACTTAATAACCAAGAAGAAACGCTTTAATGGGAAGGTTATGAATTTGCTGATTTGTGAATGGATATTTGCTGATCCTGGTTCAGTGGTTTGTTGCTGATGAGTCCTCAAGGTTACTGTGACAGGATTGATGTTTCCTGCAGGAATGGAGGTGATTCTCAGGCGCTTTAATCATGACGTGAGGTTATATTAGCTATAACTGCTTTGCTTTTTAATATCGCTGACGCTAAAAATCCATAAAGCAGAGCAAAAACAGCCCGTGTTTATGTGTGATGACAGATTGAGGCGTGTGTAATGATATTCATAGAGGTCTGCAGGACTACAGCCTTACCTATAGTTATGAATTCATAATCATATCGATGCTGTAAGTGCGGCGCGCAGACATGATGCATTTTTAATTGTGTTTTTCTCTGTGATCTTAAAAACATTTTCATCATAAAACTGAATGAATAAATATAAAACAAAATAATTAATAAATAATTGTTTAATATTAATAAATAAGTCAATAGCAAACACATTAAGAATTGAAGTTTTAGTATAAAATTCACGCGTGAAGAAAAGTCATCTTTATTTAATTTATTATTATTATCTGGTTTTGTCACGTGACATCCTGAACTCAGGGTCACGAAAAGGTCAAATGTTCAGATATGGCCTAGGCAACAAAATCAGATGTTCAGATATTAATACTGTAACGAAGGCCAGACCTTTGATTGACAGCTGTTCTCAGGATGATGCAGGAGTGTGTGTTGGAGTGTGTGAAGCTCTTATCAGCTGCGGTTTGTGTGAATCTCACCGACACTCAACACACACTCTGTCCTGACAGCGCGAGAGCGACACACACACTGATCTCAGACACTGATAGACGCTCGACACTCACACACACTTCTGCGTTCTCTCGCGCTTTAAACCGCAATCACACACACACACACACACACACACACACACACACACACACACACACGTCTATATCTGACACAGAAGACCTCAGCTCAACTCTAATGATGTTTATAACTATTACAGAAGAATAAAGACGCGATCTGTGTGTTTGTGTTAAATGATTATTTCTCAGAACTCCGGGGTGTTTGCAGTGAGTGTGTGAATGTGTGTGAATGTGTGTGAAGCTCCTGAAACTGAACTGAGACGAACGGATGAAGCTTCAGTTTCTAATGCATCTGTTAATATTAGATGAGCTTCAGCTTTTAATGGCTGTTCAGAGACCAGATGCAGAACACACACAGAGGTTGTGCGAGTGTGTGTGTGTGTGTGTGAGGGTGTGTGTGTGAGCAGAAGACAGTAAAGTGTGTTTCTCTGTAAGCACAGCGTCGGGTTTCATGGCCTCGTTCTTCCTTTAAACCTCTAGG
>NC_137125.1:55299401-55319401 GCF_949319135.1 Squalius cephalus | reverse complement strand
ACTATACAAAAAAACCTGAATAAAATAAAATATTAAAATAATAATAATACTAATACTAATAGGGTCTAACACAAAACAAAGCAAAAAATATTATAAAATAAATAAAAAAAGGTCATAATATTAATATTAATAAAAAATAATATTATGATGTGTGTGTGTGTGTGTGTCGTGTCGTTCAGTTCGTCTGGTTAAATGGGAGGATGACAGTCATTATATATAATAATAATAATAATAATAATATATGAGAGAAAAAATAGTGTCTAATACAAAAAACAAAATAGAATAAAAAATAGGCCTTAAAAAATCAAATGAAACAGGTGTAAAACTAAATAAAATACAATAAAAAAAATAAAAAAACCTGAATAAAAAAAACCCCTGATAGGATCTAACACAAAACAAAGCAAAAATATTATAAAATAAATAAAAAAGGTCTAAAACAAAATAAAAAATAGAATTAAATAAAAATATGAAAGAAAAAATAAGGTCTAAAACAAAAAACAAAATAGAATAAAAAAACTAAAAGTAAAATAAAATAATCAATAAAGATAAAATAATATAACATAAATAAACTAAATCAAACATGTGTAAAACTAAATAAAATACAATACAAGAAAAAGAATAGTCTAAAACTACAAAAACCTGAATAAAATAAAATAATAAAAAATAAAATAGTAACTTAAATATAGAAAATAATAATAATACTGTCTAACACTAAAAGCAAACAAACAAAAAATACTATTAAAAAAACAGGTCTAAAACAATAATAGAATTAAATTAGAAATAGAAAAATAAGGTCTAAAACAAAATACTGAAAACAACTAAATATTATAAAATAATTTAAAAAATAAAGTAAAACTGTAAACATTTATAAAATGCAATAGGGTCTGAAACAAACAAACCAGTAAATAAAGGCTGGCACTAATCTGCAGTTTCAGTGAATCTCAGTGAGTCGCGCAGAGCAAGAGTTCATCTCTGACTCAGGAGGCGTCGTGCAGATCTTCATCACCGCCGGATGCTTTAATTACCATGCTTTTAAAGTTCAGCCTAAAGCAAGCCAGCAAACCATCAGCGTTATGAAAGAATATCTCAAACTTTCTGTCTAAAAACGATTAAATATCAATCATCAGCGCGACCGTTTCTGGTTCTGACACCACATGTATGCCTCACTGTAATTATGAAATTTAACTGTAAATATATAAAACCGGTTCACTGATTAACAGTCATTTTTAACTGTAATTTTACATTAAACATTTGAGTTAAATGTACCATTTTAAGAATTAAAAAGATTATAATTCACAGCGAAAAGCCATAAACTGACATTCCCAGAATTCCCTGTTTGATGGTTGTTCATTTGAATAACCGTTTCTTCTCGTACTTCATAAATGAATGTTTATCGCGTTATTTTAGTGTTTAAAATCTTGTCTTTATCTTGTCCATCAGTGTTTTTATGATGGACGTCAAAACGGCTTCCGTATTTTTTTGTGTAAATTACAGTTTTTTGAAAATTAATTTACATTTTTTACTGTTTTTTTTTTTTGTCAATCACATTTTCAAAAAACATTTTTTTCTGTTACAGTGAAATGATTGAGAGTCGCATGAGGGTCATTTAAGGACTTCCTGGAAAACAGCACAGAACCGGAGACCGGGAACAATCCCTGAGACGAGCCGCTCATCCGCTCACAGACGCTACGAGAAACTCTGACTAGATTAAGACAGTCATGGTTTATTATGAGCAAATGCATCATTTACGTACAGAAAAAACCTGCAGTGGTCTTACTTGATATGAGGATACATGAACATTCATATTAGAAATACAGGAAGAAAATGTTCCGGATGCGTCCGTCAGTGTCCATGATCTGAGAGTTCATCGAGTCTCTAGAGATCCTATAATCCTGTGATCTGAAACGGGCGTCTCCGGGTGTCTGAAACAGGTAAACACATCATTACAAAGCATGTTTTAACCCTCAAAACCAGAGTCTGTGTTAGCTTGAGTTTCAGTTCACATTGGCTAAACCAATGAAGCACAACAGGAAGTAGAAACTCATTTTCCAACACTATCTGCTTCTCGTCAGCACACCTTATTTAACATTATTCTCAAAATAATCATGTTCAACAGCAGACTTCATGGTGAAAAACTACATTTCCCATGATGCTGTGCCGAAATTCCACCAATCAGAATCACGACGAGCAAAACGTGCCAAAAGAGCTTGTAAGCTCCGCCCACTCTCATGAATCGCCACGAATATATATGCATACTCTGCAATTAACTTAAAATATATTGTTTTTATATACATAAAGTTAGGCTGAAACAAGCTACATTAAACACACATCAGTCGCATCTCTGAGATTTACATCAGGCAGAGTTTAGATGATGCTGATGCTGATGATGATGATGATGACGGGCTTGTGTTGTGCAGGTCAGCTCACCTGTCTCCGGTTTCCAGTGTTCACCAGAGCTGGTCCCGGTCCGAGGAGATCTGTGCCGACCGAAACATGGGAAATGAAAGCCGGAAACGGCATTAGTTTAGTGTTTCATACAGAGCAGAAAGAGATCCAGCTCTGAGGTTGGCCTGGTTAATCTGCCGGCGTCTGAAGATAACCGCGGATATTCGGGATCAATAATTAGGCTCCAGACAGGTTTGGCGAGGCCCTTTAAATAATTGATAGAAGTTGAACGAGCTCATACAGTCGTCATAACCAGGAGAAGGACATTTGCATTGGGTTACTATTAAAAGCTTCTAATTAAAGCCTTTAGCGGACTCTGACGGGCGAAGGGTGTTGCGGTGGCACACGGGGCATTAATGGGGCTAAAAGCTTCATCTACTCGTGAGGCGGGAACAGATGATCCCGAAGACTGACGGATCTGACCTTCAGCTGACCCACACACTCACTCGCACTCGGAGATAAGATGATTTTTCTGACCCTAACGGAGGTTTTCATTTCATCCACCCTTGATTTTTAAGCATAAACATACTTATTTTGTTCAGAAAACAAGCCATTTTGCTTTTCCAGTAAATGTATCTTGATTTAAGAATGGTTAGAGTTTAGTAGCGATTGAAAATCTACGCAGATTAAATTACTAGAGCAACATGTATGTGATAAAAGCTGATGAATAGTGTTAAGAAAGCACATCAAATGTTATTATATGCAACAAAAATGAGATAAAACATCCAATGTGAGGGCTTTAAGTGCCCAGATTGTGCTATTTTAAAGGTTTCTAATTTAGTTTTGAAGCTTAGAAGACTAGACTAGATTGATGAAGACTAGATTTACATCTTTTCTCAGAATTGTGAGATATAAACTCGTAATTGCGAGTTACAAAGTCCAGTTCTAAGGGAAAAAAGACTCAGAATTGCATGTTCATATCTCACAGTTCTGACTTTATATTATTTATATTACATGAATCAAAGGTCAAAAACTGTTTCCTCTCAGAGTCTGAAACGCTTCGTTCGGAGATTCAGTCTCTCTAAGCTCCGCCTCTCTGAGAGCTGCTCTGCTGTGATTGGTCAGAAAGCAAACGCTCATTATCATATCTGAATCTCACAGTGATGCGAACAGTAACGATGGCGTGGGTTTCACCGTATCAATCTCAGAAAACAGCGTCTTCTCCACACGAACAACACGAACCAAACTCTTCCAGTCTCAGATACACTACAGCGTTTGAGGGCGGGGCTAAGAGACGCTGCTCAGCCAATCAGGACCAGAGGCGTGGATTATGCAAATTAGTTACATGTGCGACTGGATTTACTGACTCGTTTCAGCAGTTTCTTCTTTCTTTTAGGAGACAATAATTTATTTGTCGAGTAACTTTACAGAGCTTTTACATTCACATCAGCTCTATTACACACTGCATGAACGAGAATGTTTGTAAAAGTCAAGTCTCCTTTATTTATACAGCGCTTTTTACAACACAGAGTGTTTCAAAGCAGAGATAACAGGAATATAATGCAACAAAGTTTGTGTCTAGAAGAAAATAGCGTCTCAGTCCAACTTAATTATGTTCAGTAATGGTTCATTTGTGTTGTCAAAAAGTTATTAATTTAGTTAATTTATATATATATATATATAGTTGCTCTGGAGAAACAGTGATGTCATCGTCCAGCTCAGTTCAGTTCTCATATAATGCTGTCATCAGATCAATATTATTGTTGAATATTAAATTATATAAGAGCATAATGGGCCGGTTTAAATCATGCACAAAGAAGCAAAGCTATTTTTGACTCCCTGGAGATTAGTTCGAGAGTTGTAGAGACGGTATTAAAGGACACTGATTTCTTCTCTACGGTTGGTTCTACTATGTTATATTGAGTCTGACACCGTTTTGTCAGTCTTACTTGTGTTTTATGTGCAGATTTTACTATGTGGTTGTTGTGTAAAGTGTCTGTTGTAAATGTGCTCTACAAATGAAGTGAGCTTGTACTTGACGTATCTGCTGAAAGCCTCATACCTTGGTGGTCTTGACCTTGTTCCCGGTGGCGCAGCTCCAGCCTCTGAGATCCGGCAGAACTTTACACTCCTCTCCATCCAGACACGGGTGCATCTGACACCACCACTTCTGCGCCACGATCGAGGCTGAACACAGAGAGAGTGTGTGTGTGTGACGGGTCAGTGTGTGACTCGCAGGTGTTTGAGACACGATGGAGGACATTAGAGCCCAACTTTAATTTGCAGAGAATGTCAGAGACAGAATGTCAGTGATAGGTCAGACGGCACTCAGGGGCCCGAACCCATCAGAACCGGCCCTCGTCCTGCCCATTAAAGGGATAGTTCACACAAAAATCTAAATTAGCCCATGATTTACTCTCCAACTCAACCGGAGCGGCTGAGTCCGTGGACATTTTCAAGAAACGGCTGAAGACGCATCTTTATTGGCAACACTTGATCCATTAATACTAACACATGGGCCCTATCTCGCAATTGACTTTGTACACTGACGCATGCATCATTCCTATTTTGCACCCGACGCACATCAGACTTTTCCCTCCACAGACGCACACCGGTAAATTAGGGAATGAACTTGCGCTGTTCAGTGAAAAGAGGAGGCGTGTTCCGGCGCAAACGTTCCCTGGTGCTATTTTGCAGTTTCAGAAAACAATTCCACCACTGACCAGGAGAAACCTCGTCTAAAGTCAGTGGCGCGTTCAGATGCTATTTTAAGGGTGCATGCTTGGCCATAAGGTAGCGTGAGCACAACACACACACACTTTGCTTCTCTCATCTACACACAGACGCAGCAGTTTTCATTTTTAGAAAACCATACATTATTACAAGGAAAAATATTACCACACGAGGGAAATCATTGTGGTGTCCATGAAGATGTGAAAAAATAGGCATAAATCTAGCTTACACATTTACCCAAATTAGAGATTTATCTGCCAATATATCGGTCATCGGCTTTCAAATATAAAGAATTATCGGCATCGGCCAAAATGTTCATATCAGTGCATCCCTATATTTTAGTCATGCTGCATAATGGTTAAACTGATAATCACAATTATTTTTGCTCAAAATTCTTATCTTGATTAACTTTTTGCACTTTGGCCTACAAGCACTTATCAAGAAAATGCATGCTTTATTAAATGCATGCTCAAATTCAAATATAAAGAATCGGTGGGGTGGTGGGTGTGTGTGTGTGTGCGTACCGTCGACGCAGGACGGAGCCGCTCGGGTCGTTCCCGCCACTTGTCCCGGGAAGCAGGAGCACTTGACCGTCAGCGATCGCTCCTCGATCTTGTTCCTATTGCAGCAGCGATGCAGCGCCACCACCTCACACGTGCCCGAACGCACCTCCCGCACCACTGCGCACACACACACACGCACACACACACACACACACACACACACATAAAACACTTCAAATACTACTGAAATATAGTGTCAA
Source organism: Squalius cephalus (assembly GCF_949319135.1). Classification (NCBI taxonomy): domain Eukaryota; kingdom Metazoa; phylum Chordata; class Actinopteri; order Cypriniformes; family Leuciscidae; genus Squalius; species Squalius cephalus. The sequence goes on along the minus strand of NC_137125.1, from coordinate 55,313,520 downwards.
ATAGCTAAAATAACAATATATAGGTATATATAGTGTGTGTGTGTGTGTGTGAGAGGGTGTGTGTGTGTGTCTGAGAGTGTGTGTGAGTGAGCGAGAGTGTGTGTGAGAGTTTGCGAATGAGTGAGCGAGTGTGTGTGTGTGTGTGTGTGTGTGTGTAAGTGTGTTTGTGTGCCAGAGTGTGTGTTTGTGTGTGAGAGTGTGTGTGATATTCATAAAAATATAATTAAACTAAAATAACAAATAGCTAAAATAACAATATATAGGCCATTTGACAAGAAAATGTTAACTATAATATAAATGAAGAGAAAACCTGAATTAAAAACTCTAATAGAACATCAGTGATCGAATCGTAACACTGAAGTGACGTGTGACTGATGTTGCTTTATTCACTCAGAGCTGTGATGATGATGATGATGATGATGATGATGATATTAGTGTTGAGCTGATAACGAACTATTCTCACTACAGCAACTGAATTATTTACATGCTGCTGCGCACTGGACTTAATTACTGCTGACATTTATATGAGACTCTGAGAGAGAGTGTGTGTGTGTGTGTGAGAGAGTTTTTGAGTGAGTGTGTGTGTGTGATTGAGCAGTGTGTGTGTGAGTCTGAGAGTGTGATTGAGTACTGTGTGTGTGTGAGTGAGTGTGTGTGTAAATATTAGATTAATAAAAATGAGTAATTGAAATAAACCAAATCACTAAAATTACTAGCTGAAAATAAATAAAAAACTAAAATAAAAATAAAACCTAACCCTAAATAGAAATATTATATGAATGAATATTATGAATATTAAAAAGACAATATGTCTTATAGTGTGTGTGTGAGACGAGAGGGAAACCCACCCTGATGTTCCCTGGATTGTGTTGAAGATCCCAGGAGAAGCAGCAGCAGAACCGGTGCCAGAACGCTCTGAACTCTCCCACTCATCCTGCACACACACACACACACACACACACACACACACACACACACACACACACACAGGGAGCATTAGTGTATAGGATCTACTTACTGAACCTTTGATCTTTTCATTGACATTTGGGGTGCTTTTTTGTTGACTTTTTATCACATTATTTTTGTAATAATCATAAATTAAGTAAGCCGTGATTTACAGTGAGTGTAGAACAGCTGAGGGCTGTTTTTAGGCACGACAACACTAGTGTAACGCGGTCACAGGTGTGTGTGTGTGTGTGTGTGTGTGTGTGTGTGTGTGGAGTAACACTAGTGTAACGTGGTCACAGATGTGTGTGTGGAGTAAGACTAGTGTAACGCGGTCACAGGTGTGTGTATGTGTGTGTGTGTGTGTGGAGACACACATCTGTGACCACGTTACACTAGTGTTAGTGGAGTAAGACTAGTGTAACGCGGTCACAGGTGTGTGTGTGTGTGTGTGTGTGTGGAGTAACACTAGTGTAACGTGGTCACAGATGTGTGTGTGGAGTAAGACTAGTGTAACGCGGTCACAGATGTGTGTGTGTGTGTGTGTGTGTGTGTGTGTGTGTGTGTGTGTGTGTGGAGTAACACTAGTGTAACGCGGTCACAGATGTGTGTGTGGAGTAAGACTAGTGTAACGCGGTCACAGGTGTGTGTGTGTGTGTGTGTGTGTGTGTGGAGTAACACTTGTGTAACGCGGTCACAGGTGTGTGTGTGTGTGTGTGTGTGTGTGTGTGTGTGTGTGTGTGTGTGTGTGTGTGGAGTAAGACTAGTGTAACGCGGTCACAGGTGTGTGTGTGTGTGTGTGTGTGTGTGTGGAGTAACACTTGTGTAACGCGGTCACAGGTGTGTGTGTGTGTGTGTGTGGAGTAACACTAGTTTTAACGCGGTCACAGATGTGTGTGTGGAGTAAGACTAGTGTAACGCGGTCACAGGTGTGTGTGTGTGTGTGTGTGTGTGGAGTAACACTTGTGTAACGCGGTCACAGGTGTGTGTGTGTGTGTGTGTGTGGAGTAACACTAGTGTAACGTGGTCACAGATGTGTGTGTGTGTGTGTGTGTGTGTGTGTGTGGAGTAACACAAGTGTAACGCGGTCACAGATGTGTGTGTGTGTGTGTAGTAACACTAGTGTAACGTGGTCACAGATGTATGTGTGTGTGTGTGTGTGTGTGTGTGTGTGTGTGTGTGTGTGTGTGGAGTAACACTAGTGTAACGCGGTCACAGATGTATGTGTGTGTGTGTGTGTGTGTGTGTGGAGTAACACTAGTGTAACGCGGTCACAGATGTGTGTGTGGAGTAACACTAGTGTAGCGTGGTCACAGATGTGTGTGTGTGTGTGTGTGTGTGTGTGGAGTAACACTAGTGTAACGTGGTCACAGATGTGTGTGTGTGTGTGTGTGGAGTAACACTAGTGTAACGTGGTCACAGGTGTGTGTGTGTGTGTGTGTGTGTAGTAACACTAGTGTAACGTGGTCACAGATGTATGTGTGTGTGTGTGTGTGTGTGTGTGTGTGTAGTAACACTAGTGTAACGTGGTCACAGATGTATGTGTGTGTGTGTGTGTGTGTGTGTGTGTGTGGAGTAACACTAGTGTAGCGTGGTCACAGATGTGTGTGTGTGTGTGTGTGTGTGTGTGTGTGGAGTAACACTAGTGTAACGTGGTCACAGGTGTGTGTGTGTGTGTGTGTGAAGTAATTTACAACAGCTTCGAACACGGCTCTACCAATCAGAATCAAGGACCAGAAATATCCGTTTTCTAATCGAAGGCTTGAGCTTCACTTGCAGGCGTTCCTCCTGTTGCAGATCCTCTTCGGACTCGGACTCTTCTGGTCGTAAGTAATCCAGCAGTGATCGCAGTCGCTCTCACACACTCTCACACACACACACACACACACACACACTGACGGTAATTACTGGCAGATCCTCATATCACTTACACACAGATTATGAACTGATATGAACACCTTCTATATTCCATTACGGAGGAGCTGGAGATCCGACCGTTTGTTTCCCGATCGGTGTTAGGATTGCGGTGGAGTAATGAGTATTAGATCATCTGAGACTGACACACACACACACACACACACACACACACACACACTCTCTCTCTCTCTCTCACACACACACTCACTCTCTTTCTCTCTCTCTCTCACACACACACACACACACACACAAATAAATTTTATTAAATGATAAAAATTAACATTAATCAATCAATAAATATATTATATAGTAATAATCCTATTGTTCAGTATCAAATAATAAGACTTCTTTTCAAAAAGGCGACGTAACTGTGTAAATATGCGTATGAATATGAGATCTGGCTCAGTTCCAGACACTCGTCATCTTCGTCAGTAAAACACAAACATAATAATGTTTAATCTTCAGCATTTACATAAACCTGTTATTAAATGACAAACTGATCGAAACATCCATATGCAGGCATTATGAATTCTCACAAGCTGTTCCTAAAACACAAATTATATATTAAACACTAAATCTGAGGTCGCACTAATATTTGCGCTGGTTCTGCATTAATAACGGCGTGTGTTTGTGCAGAGTCACCTTGGGAATCTGATGGAGTGACCTTATAAACGTCTTTAATTCCGGCGCCGGAGGGAGAAACACAGAATTATTTCCTCATTAAGAATCTGTCAGAGAGGAACGAGCCGCTTCTAATTGTGTGTTTTATTGTAAGAGCTCTTCATGTTTAATTCAGGTCTTTGTGTTGAACTGCGGACCCTCAGGACATCTGCATAATTCATGCGCAGAACAGGAGAACACGCCGGGAAAACTTTGGACAAGCGTTCATAAGCTCGCATGCATCCGCCGGATGAATTATTAAAATTATTAAAATCTAGTCTGGTTAAAAATGAGGTTGTCGTCTGCGTTCCTTCAGCCCTCCTCATTCCCATCATGCCGTTCTTCTTCAGGAGGTCACGACCTCTCTCACTCGTTCTGAACTGGTCGTTCGTTCAAAGTTTATAGAGCGCAACAGTTCCTGAAGTAAACACTTGATTTTTAGCAATAACTCATAAACCGTTACAGACAGCCTTACCGTGAGCTAGCAGAGTGATGATTAATGTTCAGTCCACATTATTTCAGCTTATTCTTAAAATAATCGTGTTTAACAGCAGAATTCATGGTGAAAAACTACATTTCCCATGATGCTGTGCAGAAAATACCACTAATCAGAGAGTCGAGTAGTTCTTTCCCTCAGTGATGATGTTAGGCACAAAATACTGAACCGTTGTCCAATTTTCAATGTGAGTGAGTGTGTGTGTGTGTGTTTGTGTGTGTGAGTGTGTGCGTTTCGTTGGCTTAGTTTCATCTGCTGGGTGAGAAACACGTTGTATGTGAGTGTGTGTGAGTGAATGTGTGTGTGTGCGTGTGTGTGAGTGAGTGTGCGTGTGAATGTGTGTGTGAGTGTTGCTGGGTGAGAAACAAGTACAGTGAGGAAAATAAGTATTTGAACACCCTGCTATTTTGCAAGTTCTCCCACTTGGAAATCATGGAGGGGTCTGAAATGGTCATCGTAGGTGCATGTCCACTGTGAGAGACATAATCTAAAAAAAGAAAATCCAGAAATCACAATGTATGATTTTTTAACTATTTATTTGTATGATACAGCTGCAAATAAGTATTTGAACACCTGAGAAAATCAATGTTAATATTTGGTACAGTAGCCTTTGTTTGCAATTACAGAGGTCAAACGTTTCCTGTAGTTTTTCACCAGGTTTGCACACACTGAGGAGGGATGTTGGCCCACTCCTCCACACAGATCTTCTCTAGATCAGTCAGGTTTCTGGGCTGTCGCTGAGAAACACGGAGTTTGAGCTCCCTCCAAAGATTCTCTATTGGGTTTAGGTCTGGAGACTGGCTAGGCCACGCCAGAACCTTGATATGCTTCTTACAGAGCCACTCCTTGGTTATCCTGGCTGTGTGCTTCGGGTCATTGTCATGTTGGAAGACCCAGCCTCGACCCATCTTCAATGCTCTAACTGAGGGAAGGAGGTTGTTCCCCAAAATCTCGCAATACATGGCCCCGGTCATCCTCTCCTTAATACAGTGCAGTCGCCCTGTCCCATGTGCAGAAAAACACCCCCAAAGCATGATGCTACCCCCCCCATGCTTCACAGTAGGGATGGTGTTCTTGGGATGGTACTCATCATTCTCCTTCCTCCAAACACGTTTAGTGGAATTATGACCAAAAAGTTCTATTTTGGTCTCATCTGACCACATGACTTTCTCCCATGACTCCTCTGGATCATCCAAATGGTCATTGGCAAACTTAAGACGGGCCTTGACATGTGCTGGTTTAAGCAGGGGAACCTTCCGTGCCATGCATGATTTCAAACCATGACGTCTTAGTGTATTACCAACAGTAACCTTGGAAACGGTGGTCCCAGCTCTTTTCAGGTCATTGACCAGCTCCTCCCGTGTAGTTCTGGGCTGATTTCTCACCTTTCTTAGGATCATTGAGACCCCACGAGGTGAGATCTTGCATGGAGCCCCAGTCCGAGGGAGATTGACAGTCATGTTTAGCTTCTTCCATTTTCTAATGATTGCTCCAACAGTGGACCTTTTTTCACCAAGCTGCTTGGCAATTTCCCCGTAGCCCTTTCCAGCCTTGTGGAGGTGTACAATTTTGTCTCTAGTGTCTTTGGACAGCTCTGTGGTCTTGGCCATGTTAGTAGTTGGATTCTTACTGATTGTATGGGGTGGACAGGTGTCTTTATGCAGCTAACGACCTCAAACAGGTGCATCTAATTTAGGATAATAAATGGAGTGGAGGTGGACATTTTAAAGGCAGACTAACAGGTCTTTGAGGGTCAGAATTCTAGCTGATAGACAGGTGTTCAAATACTTATTTGCAGCTGTATCATATAAATAAATAGTTAAAAAATCATATATTGTGATTTCTGGATTTTTTTTTTTTTAGATTATGTCTCTCACAGTGGACATGCACCTACGATGACAATTTCAGACCCCTCCATGATTTCCAAGTGGGAGAACTTGCAAAATAGCAGGGTGTTCAAATACTTATTTTCCTCACTGTATGTGAGTGAGAATGTGTGTGTGTGTGTGTGTGTGTGTTTTGCTGACTCAGTTTCGTCTGCTGGGTGAGAAACACGTTCACAAGTCAGAAAAGAAAGTCACTTTTGATTTGATGTAGAAATTCATTGCTCACATTTTCATCCCCTCGTCCCGAAGAGGAGGAAGAAGAAGAGGAAGAAGAGGAAGAGGAAGAAGAGGAAGAGGAGAACAGTATCCTCAAGCTAAAGCCTGAGTCCTCAGTGTTTCTCATGTGGAGAATAAAGCGAGACGAGCGTCTTCTCTCCTCTTCCTCATCCTCTTCCTCATATGCTCCGGTTCCCGCGTGAAGTTTCAATCAATGTCTGAGATTCAGCGAGCTGCCATTAGCTGTTCACCTCACACACACACACACACTCACACACACACACTGATCAATGCCAGTCTCTCAGGATCATATGAACGCTCTATTTCTGATCTGCTGTTAATTGCTCTTTTTCTGACGGCAGCTTCAATAACGAATACGCGTCAGAAACTAATTTTAAGAGTGAATAAAAGACAGAACATCCGAACACTTCTCCAGTTTCATCGCGAATTAAAGAAATATTTGAACCAGGGTTCGTACAGAAACTGTAGAGAAAGCTCTTTTCCAGCAGACCACAGTCAGAGATCGCACTCATCAAACTATATCTTGAGGATATTAAACTCAAATCTCAGATATAAGGAATCCAAAATACAACTTGCAACACAATTTAATAATATATATATAAATACAAAGTTTATAATGGCTATTATTGTTCATTAAATATTTTATATATTCAATAAAAAAAATTTTTAATTATCATTGTTAAAAGATTATATTTGTGTTTTAAAAAAAAGCCTCTTCGTGAATATGCTGTTCTCACGGGTTTTCCATTTCAAAAAGTTTAATTCAAATACTTACTGTTGAAAGATATAAATGTGAGTTTGATGTTCGTCATCGGGCAGCTCTGAAGTTTAGGTTGATAATGACATCTGCCGACACACACTCTCTGCCGACACACACTCTCTGCCGACACACACTCGACACACACTCTCTGCCAACACACACTCTCTGCCGACACACACTCACTGCCGACACACACTCTCTGCCGGCACACACTGTTTTACAACACACACTCACTGCCGACACACACTCTCTGCTGACACACACTCTCTGCCGACACACACTGTTTTCCAACACACACTCTCTGCCGACACACACTGTTTTCCAACACACACTCACTGCCGACACACACTCTCTGCCGACACACACTGTTTTCCAACACACACTCTCTGCCGACACACACTGTTTTCCAACACACACTCTCTGCCGACACACACTGTTTTCCAACACACACTCACTGCCGACACACACTCTCTGCCGACACACACTCTCTGCCGGCACACACTCTCTGCCGGCACACACTCTCTGCCGGCACACACTCTCTGCCGACACACACTCTCTGCCGACACACACTCTCTGCCGACACACACTGTTTTCCAACACACACTCACTGCCGACACACACTCACTGCCGACACACACTCTCTGCCGACACACACTGTTTTCCAACACACACTCTCTGCCGACACACACTGTTTTCCAACACACACTCACTGCCGACACACACTCTCTGCCAACACACACTGTTTTCCAACACACACTCTCTGCCGACACACACTGTTTTCCAACACACACTCTCTGCCGACACACACTGTTTTCCAACACACACTCACTGCCGACACACACTCTCTGCCAACACACACTGTTTTCCAACACACACTCACTGCCGACACACACTCTCTGCCAACACACACTGTTTTCCAACACACACTCTCTGCCGACACACACTGTTTTCCAACACACACTCTCTGCCGACACACACTGTTTTCCAACACACACTCACTGCCGACACACACTCTCTGCCAACACACACTCTCTGCCGACACACACTGTTTTCCAACACACACTCACTGCCAACACACACTCTCTGCCAACACACACTGTTTTCCAACACACACTCTCTGCCGACACACACTGTTTTCCAACACACACTCTCTGCCGACACACACTGTTTTCCAACACACACTCTCTGCCGACACACACTGTTTTCCAACACACACTCTCTGCCGACACACACTGTTTTCCAACACACACTCTCTGCCGACACACACTCTCTGCCGGCACACACTCTCTGCCGGCACACACTCTCTGCCGGCACACACTCTCTGCCGACACACACTCACTGCCGACACACACTCTCTGCCGACACACACTCTCTGCCGACACACACTCACTGCCGACACACACTCTCTGCCGACACACACTCACTGCCGACACACACTCTCTGCCGACACACACTCTCTGCCGACACACACTCTCTGCCGACACACACTCTCTGCCGGAACACACGAAGTGGCCACGAAGTGTTGGCGAAGTAACACATTAGCGGAGCGGAGGGGATAATATGGATTTGTTTTCCAGAAAACTTCTTGCACAAAATAAATTCAAGCACTTTCTTGAATTTACTTAAATTTCCACAGATACGCCACAATTTTTAATTTTTTTCAGATTCACAAACTTTCAAGGATTTAGACGCTTTCTGGCGGCTCATTGACCTTTGACCCCAACATGACTTTTCCATCAACCGGCTGTCCTTCTTCAGAGCAGATTCACACAGAAAACTGACCTTGACTGGTCAAAATCCAAATCGTGTTCTTCCTCAGAGTTTCTGTCTCGATCTCCAGCACAAATATCTGAGCATTCTTAAATCAAGACACACAAGCAAAACAATTAATTTCATTACGTTCTTCTATAGTTTTCATCATTCCTCATCAGTCTCAGTCTCTCGGTGCGCATCAGGGTTTGCATGAACTTGTTTTCAGACAAAAGTGTGATGAAAGGCGTCAGAAACGCTGGCTATTTTTAGACGTGTCGTGCGCGCGCTTGGATTGGACGCAGACGGGACAGGAAGTGATGTCTGATTATTAGGTCAGACAATTAACCTCAAACTGCATCAGAAACAACTTCAAAACAGCCATTATTAGCCATCAGATCACTGCAGAAATGATGCTCTTCCTCAGAGCTTACCAGCACAAATAACACAAATAAATAAATAAATAAAGTTAAATTATGTTCATGTAGTGTGTAATAGAGCTGATGTGAATGTAAAAGCTCTGTAAAGTTACTCAACAAATAAATTATTGTCTCCTAAAAGAAAGAAGAAACTGCTGAAACGAGTCAGTAATTCCAGTCTCACATGTAGCTAATTTGCATAATCCCCGCCTCTGGTCCTGATTGGCTGAGCAGCGTCTCTTAGCTCCGCCCTCAAACACTGTAGTGTATCTGAGACTGGAGAGTTTGGTTCGTGTTGTTCGTGTGGAGAAGACGCTGTTTTCTGAGATTGATACGGTGAAACCCACGCCATCGTTACTGTTCGCATCACTGAGATCAAGAGCTGAGATTCAGATATGATAATGAGCGTTTGCTTTCTGACCAATCACAGCAGAGCAGCTCAGAGAGGCGGAGCTTAGAGAGACTGAATCTCCGAACGAAGCGTTTCAGACACTGAGAGGAAACAGTTTTTGATCTTTGACCTGTTGTAGGAGAATCTAAAACTAAAGTAGAACGTTTTAAAATAGCCTAACAGGAGCACTTTAATTTAAAGGGAAAACAAGATAATTTTTCGTACATTATTGGTGGATATTTGCTCTTATTTTAAGCACAAACTCACTTCATTTTGATCAATATTTCAGGGAAACCAAGTGATTTTTGCTTCTTCTCCAGTTAAACGTGTCTTGATTTAAGAATGTTTAGAAAACGAGACAGAAACACTGAGGAAGAAGCTCGTGTTTGCTTACGTCTACGGTCAGGGTCGATCTCTCCTCGTCTCAATATGTTCAGAGACCAACATGAGTCCAGATTAATGCCGGACTCAAGGTGATGATGAGGACGGCCAATAATAGCAGCCACACACACACACACACACACACACACACCACTCGAGATGAAGCGTATCTGTGCCTTCATTAGGTGTGTTTGTCTGTCAGATGTGAGCGAGAATAATAATAACCAGAGTTAACAAAGTTGGTTAATTCCAGCGCGTCAGACGTCGAGTTTCTACACTCTCGCTGGTTTATTTTTGTTATAATCTGTGTTAAGTGTCAAGCAGGTGTACAGAAACACACGTGTGTGTGTGAATAAAAGATAACCCAGCTGATCTGAGGCCTGTTAGAGTCGACTGATAAACACTTCACATCTTTATACTGCAGAAAACAACAGCGATATCAACGCATGCAGATGAGCAGTTGCCGGGAGATTCTGATTGGATCGTTGTGGTTTGCTATTTGATTGACAGGTGCTGGACGGGAGGGGTTATTATTATAAATTATTATTATATTATTATTTGAATTTGTCTCATATTTGATGACGTGTGCATTGAGTGTGTGTATTACTGTGCTATAAGCTCTCTGCGTGATCTGCAGTGGATAAAGCGCTGTAGAAATGAAGCCGAGCTGGAGAGAGAGCTGGTGTTTCACTCTTACATCCGTGCGTTTAGCCGACGCTTTCATCCGAAGCAAGCGAACACAAGCTGTTAGTAAAAGAGAATAATATTCCTAATAATATACAATGGCAGCTTTAGATTAGGAGTGTGTGTGACTGGTTTTTGATTAAAGATTACCAGGGTGCATGAATGTGAAAAACATAATTATGTGCATGGACAGATCATTAATAGCAAACACAGCAATATTCATAAAAAAATAAAATAAAATAAAAGGGTTTCATGTGACTTTAGCATGCGATGACGAGTGTTAATAATGATGATCATCAGAGCGGTTATTGTACGCAATATCAACGGCTAGCTTATGATTTTTGTTATGCATTTGTTTCTAACAGCTACTTAAAAAAACTTCCAATTTATTCTCCCTAAATTTGTTCCAAACGTTTCTTTGTTCTTCAGAAGTGTGTTTGTATGCGAACAGTTGATGGACTTCTATAGCACAGAGAAATAAAAACACTACTGAAGTCTCCAGAACACAAACATTCTTCAAAATATCACAGAATATTCATTTCAGCAGCACTAATGACAACAAGGTCATTATTGAAGACCATATTTACACTAAAGGTATTAAATGACCGAGTCTAATGCCATACCGTGTTTCGTAATCAGAAACAAACCAAAAATATTAGGAAATTATCACACATGTCATACTGTCATTTAAATAAATTAATCATTTCACAAATAAATTAAACGCTCACTTACAAAATAAAATATAAAATACACCAGTGATTCTTTGAATTACCACGGTATTTATGGCAATGTGTTTCCTTTTTTAATGTGTGTGTTATGATGCTGTGTGTAGTACGTTCACTATCAGTACTGAGGTAAACTGCGTCGGGTCAAACACTGTGGTACTACATGATTATTACCTATATTCCTATCTATGGCAATTATATTACTAATTATAATAATAAACAACAAAATACCACAAAATAAAGCAAAGCAGTCCACGTGGCTCGTCAACTGTATTTTACACGAAAGTCAGTTTCTGCCACATAAGAAAAAAAAAACAAGCTTTGGTAAATTGTGAATATGGCATAAAAAGTCGAAATTATGACATAGTAAGTTATAATTTTGACTTTTATATCACAATTATGGCAAACAAATATGACAGGCCTTCTACCATTAAAAGTCACTTTATATGCAATTATGACTTTTGTCATAATTTCGACTTTTTAATGTCAATGTTATGATTTTGTAAGTCATAATTTTTACTTTTTATGTCAATTATGATTTACCAAAGGTGGTTTTTGTAATGTATGGAAGTTCGTGTGGCAGAAATGGCTTTCCATTGATTTTCATGTCAGTCACAAAACAATCAATAAACCATTTAAAACTTTATTTTATATATTAAACTTTCTATATATATATATATATATATATATATATATATATATATATATATACATATACATACACATATATTTATTTCTAAATTGTTTGATCTATTTAGTCCGTGTGGCAGAAATGGCTTTCCATAGCCTAGATTTTCATGTCAGTCACAAAACAATCAATAAACCACTTTAAACTTTAATTTATATATTAAACTTTTTATATATATATATATATATATATATATATATATATATATATATATAGTTTTATCTGTTTGCATCCGTCAGCGTTCTGACTGACTTTAATCTCGCGCGAGATTAAACCGTGAATGTGAATGAAGTAACAGGATTGATCACCTGAGCTGCTCCTGATCAATCCATCCGATCAGCTCGATCAGTCCAGCGGGAGTCGCAGTTCGATCGCTCCAGGGTTCCGGTTCGGTTCAGTTCTCTTCGGTTCAGTCAGCGGCGCATCGGCGATTTCACATTATTCAGATCCGAGCGCGAGTTGAGCGCGTAACCGTCACCAACCGTCATTAACCGCCACAGCAGAATAGACGAGATTATTCCGATGAACGTTTCCCGCGTCTCCTGTTTGAATAAATTATGACGTTAAAAAATAGCCGTAAAAAGGCTAAAAAAAAAAGACGAGAAAAAAATGGAGAAAAACAGATGCTGCTCTTCCCTGAGCTTCACACACACACACACACACTGACTGACTGACTGAAACACACACAATGAATCTCTCTCTCTCACTCACTCACAGTCTCTCTCTCTCTCACACACACACTGACTGAAACACACACAATGAATCACTCACTCAGTCTCTCTCTCACACACACTCACACACACACACACACACACACACACACACACACTCACTCTAATCGCTCTTTCTCTCTCTCACACACACTCGCACTCTCTCTCTCTCTCTCTCGCAGACTCGCACTCACTCTTTCTCTCTCTCACTCACACACACACACACACACACACACACTCTCTCTCTCACTCACACACACACTCTCTCTTTATCGCTCTCTCTCTCTCACACACACACTCTCTTTCTCTCTCTCTCTCTCTCTCACACACACACACACACACACACTTTCTCTCTCTCACACACATACGGTACATTTTATGTACCGTTTACATTCTAATACCACAGAACTCCTATCTCAGCTGACAGCCAGGGAACGTTCTATCAATGTTCTCAAAGTTGTAAACAAACGTTCTTCTAGTAACATTAAAAGAACGTTATCCGGTCTTTAATAATGTTCTCAAAACGTAAGTTCAAAAAAATAATTTATATATCTTTCATGGAACGTTTATATATAAAACGTTTTAGTTGGACTTTTTAAAATGTTGCTACTTGTTTCAGAACGTTCAGATTAAAAAGTGATCGTTCCCATAATGTTTGAAGAATGATACAATGGAATCTTCCCTTATAACGTTCACATAACCAAGAAAAACACGTTTTTAAAACATTTCAAAAACTGTTACATTCAGAGATAACGTGTTCATAACTCACCCGGCTGGACGGCAGTTACAGTGCCATATGAATAAGGCCATCTTCATCTTTCATTTCAGAGATATAGCGGCTCAGTGTTTTTCTGTAATGATGAATTATTATATAGTCGTCGCGATTGTGTTTATGATGATCAGCAGCGCGGGATGTTTGAATGTTTGAATGTTGTTACCGCGGGCGCGCGCGTTTGGCGCCATCATGCGGTCGCTTCCGGTTCTGCATGTCGACGCTTGTCTGGAAACTTACTTTAATTCAAAACAATTAAACATTAAATATATAAAAAAAGTAAATTAAATGTTGAAAATGTAAAAAAAAAAAAAAGTAAAAAATTGTAAATTAATTATTTTAATTTATTTTAATTATTTTATTTTTATTATTTAATATATATATATATATAAATATACATATATATAATTTTCATCATAGAAAACACAGAAAGCGCTTACCTCCTCAACTCTCTGTATAAACAAATAAATAACTGTCTTAACACTCTTTAGTTTTATTTACAATGTTCTTTAGTTTAATGAATTTTGAAGGGAAATATTGTTGTCATGTCATCATGAGATTTCATATATATATATAAATCTCCCCGCCATAATAAAAGCACAGAAAACAAACTCCATAAATATACACCTGTGTCACTCAGTAAAATTTATTGTAGAACTGAATCACATTTTCACCAGCATTCTATTAATCCCACGTTTA
>NC_137125.1:55284401-55286901 GCF_949319135.1 Squalius cephalus | reverse complement strand
AGATGTGGGCGTGGCTCATGCAGATGAGCGTGAGCTTGAAGGGGCGGGGCTTAGGAGAAGTTTAACGATTTTGTTGAGTGAGTCAGTAGTGTGTTAACCTGGCGGTTATGGTAAGGGGCGGGACATTTCCCAAACACACTCGAAGCGCTCGACCAATCACAACACACTGCTCCAGCCGACCAATCAGAGCACAGTGAGTAAGTGTGTGTGTGTGTGTGTGAGAGAGAGTGAGTGAGTGAGTGTGTTTGTTTGTGAATATGTGAGACTGAGTGAGTGTTTGTGAGAGTGTGTGTGAGTGTGTGTATGTTTTATATATATATATACTTTTCATTTAAAAAAACAGCAGTCTATGACATGTTCATCTACACAGAATAGATGCGCATGTCTGCAGATGTGGGGTGTAAGGTCAAAGGTCATGTGACGGTCACAGAAACTTTCACCCATGACAACAAACTTAACTTCCCACAACGCACCCTGACAGGAAGTCTAACCTACACACACACACAATTTATATTATATATTCTCTTATTCATATATACATAATTATTATTTTATATATTATTGAACCGGCTCTTTCTCGACGACCTTTACTAATAAAAGCGGAGCCGCTGACGGAAACAGAAGCAGGAAAACACACCAATGAGGAAACACTGCAGATCTCACACACACACACACACACACACACACACACACGAGGTTCATTACAACATCTACATCTGCTGTGTTCATGAGCCCACGTGACACGCTTTGAAAAGTCTGATCAAATTTCTACTTTTTATTTAGTTTAAGCAATACAATTTCTTAGTGGAAATAAAATTTTAAAAATTGTCATTTAAAAAAATGTATCAATGTAAATAATGAAATTCCATAAAAAAACCCTAAAGTTTCCTAATTTTTTTACTTAAAATTAAAATGATTACTGAATGTATAAAGATAAAGATAAATTATAAAAGCTGATTAAACTTATATTTATAAATGTTTAATTAAATAATAACTAGAATAAAAAATAAAAAACTGAAAAAATGTAATAAATTACACCTAAAAAGTCAAACATATTAAATATATATATATATATATATATATACACACACACACACACAAAAAAAAAAAAAATATATATATATATATATATATATATATATATATATAAATGAAGCATATAACAATTACTGAAAATGTAAAAACTGAAAGTAGAAGTTGAAGCAATACAAATACTAAATGTAAATAAAAAAATATTTAATAATATAAAAAATTGAATAAAAACATTAACGTAAATAATGACATAAGCACATAAAAATCCTAAACAATTTACTAAAATTAAAATAACAGAATATGTAAAGATAAAAGCTAGTTCAAATCATTAAACTTATTATTCTTAAACTTATTTAATTTTATTAACTCTATATACACACACACACACACACACACACACACACGCGCAAAAATAATCGTGCAAGTCCCTCTGGATAAAGGCATGAACACAGAGACGCTCATGGATCTGAACAGACGGTTGTGTGCGAGCGTGTGTGTGTGTGTGTGTGAACAGGAAGTGATGCGATGCTCTCGCTCTGGGCCGTTGGCATGAGAGAACAGTTTCCCTTTCAGAGCCGAGGAGAAAAAAGCGTCGCTCAGGAAGTGATGTCGCCCACACAGGAAATTCCTCAGGATGAGACGGGCTTCCAGGCGCAGGAAATTTCCCCACTGAAAAGAGTGTGTGTGTGTGCTTGAGTAAATACACACACACACTTCAGCTTCTCAACAGAATCTGAGTTACGAGACGTTCTCCTCAAGATCGCAAGGAAAACAAGAGAAGAAACTATTTTGCACACAAAAAAAGAAAAATAAATCTATTTGTAGCTGCATTAATATTTTGCACTGACATTTTTTTTTTTATGACAATTAAACATTTTCCATCTCATGACTGTAAGACTGAGAGATCACTAACAGATCTCTGCTCACGATTCAGGAAATAATGCAATTTATTATTATTATTATTATTATTATTATTATTATTATTGGCAGCATCAAATACTGTCATGGCAAATAAACACATGCATAGATTAAACAAAAGCTGAAGATTGTGGGTCATGAAGGGTTAACAGAGACACAAGCTCATCTCTCTCTCTCACACACACACACACACACACACACACACACACACACACACACACACACACACACACTTCCTCTACAGGAAACCAAGGAGCAGTGTTTCTGCCCACTCCGCAATTTCCTTCTTCTTTCTGTGTTTTTTTTCCAATCTTCCTTCCTTCCCCCGGACAAATTCATCATGAACGCGAGACTGACGGCGGTTTGTTCTCAAGTCTCTCTCTCTCTCTCTCTCTCTCTCTCTCTCTCTCTCACACACACAGAGAACAACAAATTCACAAATATAACTCACACAGACACACACACTCTTTCTCACACACACACAAAGACAGAACAACAAATTCACAAATATAACACACACACACACACAACAAATTCACAAATTTAACAC
>NC_137125.1:55239401-55271901 GCF_949319135.1 Squalius cephalus | reverse complement strand
TTCCGCGAGTCTGTTACTAAATAACTAATGCAAACTAATGTGATTCCAGACCAGCTCAAAGTCCTCCAGTGAAACTCCTTCTCAAACTCGCTGGAGAACTTTTCCCAGTCTGACGGCTCAGCATTACTCCAGCAACGTGTTTAAATACCAGTGCTAATCACACACACACACACACGACACAAAAGCCCGTTTCTAATCGATCAACTTAATGCATCGATCGCAGCAACAGATGCTCAACCGCGTGACACAAACACGACTCGAGATCGAGAAAGAAAAGGCAGAATTACCTTAATAATGACCTGCGAGGGGGAATCGGACATGTCGCGTTGAAATTCAGGAAGTTCTTCTGTTTCCACTTTCCTCTCCCTTGTTGCTCTTCCGTGAAATAATGCAATCCTGGATAATAATGTTCCCCTCGCGACGCACTGGCGATTCTTCAGCTCGCTCGCGCATCCATTGGCCTCGCCCCGCGCGCGCAACACTTCAACTTCTCCGTGTTTCTTGTTTGTAAACGCGCGAGCCGACGCTACGTTGCGGCAACGCGATGGTTAATAACACCTTCCTGGAAGCGTCGCTCGCGGGAGCGGAACGCACCGCGGAACCTCATTGATCCGGACGCTTCGCGGCGAAATGACGTGAATTCCAGGCAACGCGCGCCTCCTTAAAGGGGAACAACCGTGTGTTTGTAAAACGCGACACCGGATCAGCGCGCGAGGATATTCCGAGTTAATCCGGAATCAGATCCGGGAATGAACTCCGACTGGGAAGCGAATCGAAGTTGTATTTGCACGATATTATTATATAGTTTATCAATTGGCCATTTCCCATCCACAAATAAACACACGTGACGTAGGCTACATTTAGAAGTACAGTGATATGATCATGCGCTCGCGTTTGCACAATTACAATTACAAAATTGTAAATTTAACATTTAATTTAATATTCAACAATATTATTGATCTCCTGCACTGACACCGTTATATGAGAGCTGAACTGAGCTGGACGATGACATCACCGTTTTCTCCAGAACGGCCTATATTAAATACATAAATGAACTAAATAATAACTATTTTACAACAAAAATGAACCAATTTACTTAAGATGGTCTGTGACGCTTTTGCATTTTCTTCTGGAAACAAACTTTGTTGCATTATTTTCCTGTTATCTCTGTAAAGCTGCTTTGAAACAATATTGTAAAAAGCGCTTTATAAATAAAGGAGACTTGACAAATATATCTTTAAACCGTAATGTTTGCATCACACTGGTATTACACACATTAGTATGGCGGATCAGACCGGGGCTAGTTGTCACACGTTTATTACTCTCTATTTCTCGGGTTGGGTGTATTTTTGAAAGTCAGTTTCTGACCTTTAATTCATGAGTACATAACAATATATATTTCCACTGTTGTTGCCCGCAGGTCTGTTCAAATACACGTGTTGATCTTTATAGTGATGCATTATATAAATATATATATATATATAGCCTACACATTATCAGCATGTGCCACATTATGAAATATAGAAAATTAAAGGCTACAGAAAACATGATCTCCATGTAACCAGACTCATCAATAGACTTACAATGACACCTAGTGGCGTAAATGTGGCATCACGCAAAAGCCACAGTTCATATATTATTTTAACTTATATTATAACTGTTTCAAAACTTAAAAAAAAAAAAAACTTGATCAGTTGACTTTGAAGTCTTTTACATGTCACCCCCATCTTAAAATTTTAAAGAAATCTATCTTTTATAAACACCTAATTTATACACTGAAAAATTTATTATAAATCTAAAATTAGGTTTTATTAAGTTACATTGTTATATTTTTGACTCACTAGTAATGTACTATTAATTGTAGCATTTGTGTGTTTGTCACTTTATTTATTTTTAATCACTTTTTATTTATTTATAATATTAATATTTTATGTATTTATTTTAAACCGAATTGTAATAGAGTATTAGATAATAATAACAAATATTTTTATTTTGACGGCATTTTTATTTATTATTTATTTTATATTTACTTAATTTAATAATAATTAAATTATTGTTATTATTCCGCGGACATGACACGTATGCTTTATTAAAGACCTTTGATGGTGTTGACGAGTTACCGAAGCCCCTCCCCCGTGTTTAAGTTTCGTTTTCCTTTCTTCACGGTTCACTTTTGTTTCCCTGTCAATCCATTCAGTCTGAAGAACAGAACCAACAACATGGCCGAGGCGGCGATCCTTGGCATGATTTGTGATCATAATGGATCTATGAAGTTCGATGATTTAAGATCAATATTCGGTCTAAATAACGAAGACATGGACTCGGTCCTCAGCAGGAGTGAGTCGTTCGTCGTCGCGGTCTTGAACGGACAGAAGATCGTGATCGTCCGAACCGAGGTCCGCTTGTGTCGCGCGCAGAACTGCCCGGGCTGCGCGAACCTGCACCTGTGCAAGGGGCATCTCCTCGGCTCCTGCCGCTTCGCCAAAGCAAGGTGTGTGTGTGTGTGTGTGTGTGTGTGTGTGTGTGTGTGTGTGTGTTCATGAAGAAAGGCAATAAAACAGACATTGATTCTTCTTCTGACTTTTAACTCCTCCTAGAGCTTTAACGCTAGAATCACTAAACTTCCCCTTCATGATATTTGATCGACGACTGATCAGTTTGGATCGATTCAACGTCTATTTTTGGTTTGTAAAGGTCAAAAAGGTCTGCTATCTGGACAGACTGATCTGACTTTTCTATTATAACTGATCAGACTTACGATATTCCCACAAATGCAGATTAAAAATTATAAAAAATACCATTGATTTACAATGACGGAATGTTAAAATAAGCCAAAACTGGTCAAACTCCAACTGTCAGAATTCAAATTTAAACTGTCAGAAGCTCATTTTACTCAGTTAAGCTTTAATCTATCTATCTATCTATCTATCTATCTATCTATCTATCTATCTATCTATCCATCTGTCTATCTGTCTGACTCGTTTTAACTTAAAAACGTAAAGCTTTTAAAACTTTCTACTCAGGCTTTCTCTAAAAAACTTAGTAGTTTGTCTCTACAAACCTGTTTTTATCTAGTTAACACCATATTTGTTCTTGTAGAGTATAATTCATAAGCCAGATGATTCATGAATCATGAGACATTACACTGCATATCTCGTGGCAAACAATACTGGATTCAGAATTATTTTATTTAATATATTACAGTATATTAACCCAGCTAACAGGAAAGTTCTCTCCCAAAGTTCTGAACAAACGTTCTTCCATTAACGTTAATAGTATTAAATGTTAATGATGTGGTATTTAATAATGTCTACATCGTTAATGGAGCGGTTTTGTTTCTGTTTTTAGTTTAATGTTTTCAAAAATCACCTTCCCATAATATTTACATAGTTAGTTCATATCAAGATATAACAGTGGCCTGAGACGACAGAGAGCAGCGTTTCTACAACACCAAACCTGCATGTCTTTGTGTTCGCATCCGAATCATCACCTACAATCAAAACTCGGATCAGTGAACACACATCATTAGATATCGAATGCAATATATAAATATAAATACAAAAAGTCGTTGTGTTAAGGCAATGCTGTGCCGGAGATGGTTCATACTAATGCTTAAACATAACTATAATGAAACCAAATGCAACGCAACAGCTGTCTGTTCCTGAAACGAGTGTGTTTTGTCCCACAGACGAGGATGTCGGTTCAGTCACGATCTGATGTCGGATCAGAACGAGCCTGTGCTGACCGCTCATGGACTCAACACACTCGACATAAAGCATCTGCGTATTCTGCTCCTGCAGAGCGACAACACACTCCTGCCGGCCGTAAGAGTGTTTCACTTATTTTACTCCTCAACACATACGCTAGCTCTGAAATACACCGTTCATGGTTCAAAGTCTATTGAGTATTGTATTGTATATGATAGTATTGAGTCTCTCAGTGTCGCTGTGACGTGTGTGTTCAGTTTTGATTGTTTTACTGTGTTCTGTCCCTGTTTGACCTGCCTGTCTTCCCTAGTTAGTTTCCTCGGTTTAATTAGTTCCTCACACCTGTAATCGCTCAGTTGATTACCCTCCTGTGTAGTTAAGCTCTCTCTGTTCAGTGTTCGGTCTCGTTGATGTTAGACGTGGTTGTTTCCTGAACTTTATTTCCTGTGATTCTCCTACATGTTCCTTGTTGAATTTATTAAAGGTGATTTTGTGATTGTGCACTTACTATATTTACTTTACCACCAGACGGCAGCAAAAAACAAGAGAACCTATGGAAGTATAATAATTGCGACTTTTTATCTCACAATTCTGAGTTTATTTCTCTTCAATTCTGAATTGCGAGATATATAAACTTATATAAGCAATTCTGACTTTTTTCCCTCACAATTACGAGTTTAGATAAACTCAGAATTACAAGATACAAACTAAGAGTTGCGAGATATAAACTCAGAATTGTGAGATAAAAAATTAAAAGAATTGCCAGTTTTCACAGAATTGTGAGATATAAATGTGGAATTGCGAGAAATTGCATGTTTTTGCTTTCAGAATTGTGACAAACTCGTTTAGTTATAAAGATTGAATTATGTGAAATAAACTCAGAAATGCAAGAAATAAAGTCAGAATAATGAGATATAAACTCGGAATTGTAAAAAAAAAAAAACAACAACATTTTGCGAGTTATAAACTCAGAATTGCAAGAAATAAATAAAAAAATGATGAGATATACTCTGAATTGTGAGAATAAAGTAAGAATTATGAGATATAAACTCATAATTGGGAGAATTGCAAGTTCCGAGTTATAAAGTTCGAGTCGCGAGAAATTAAGTCAAAATCACGGGATATTAACTCGGAATTGCGAGAAGAAAAAAAAATTATAAATTGCAAGAAATAAAGTCAGAATTATGAGATATAAAGATATAAATTATGTTTATTTCTCGCAATTCAGATTTTTTTCTCAGAATTATGAGATATTAACTTGCAATTGCGCGTTATAAACTTTGAATTGTGAGATATAAATTCAGAATCGCAAGAACTAAAGTCAGAATTATGAGATATAAACTTGGAATTGTAAAAGAAAAAAAAAAAAAAACATTTTGCGAGTTATAAACTCAGAATTGCAAGAAATAAATAAAAAAATTATGAGATATACTCTGAATTGTGAGAATAAAGTAAGAATTATGAGATATAAACTCATAATTGGGAGAATTGCAAGTTCCGAGTTATAAAGTTCGAGTCGCGAGAAATTAAGTCAAAATCACGGTATATTAACTCGGAATTGCGAGAAGAAAAAAAAATTATAAATTGCAAGAAATAAAGTCAGAATTATGAGATATAAAGATATAAATGATGTTTATTTCTCGCAATTCAGATTTTTTTCTCAGAATTATGAGATATTAACTTGCATTTGCGCGTTATAAACTTTGAATTGTGAGATATAAATTCAGAATCGCAAGAACTAAAGTCAGAATTATGAGATATAAACTCGTAATTGGGAGAAAAAAATTAAGAATTGCAAGTTCCGAGTTATAAAGTTCGAATTGCAAGAAATAAAGTCAAAATTGCAAGATATAAACTCGGAATTGCGAGAAAAAATTAAAAATTGCCAATTATAAAGTTCGAATTGCAAGAAATAAAGTCAGAATTATGAGATATAAAGGTAAACATTAAGAGTTCTCTCGTAATTGTTTATTTCTCGCAATTCAGATTTTTCTCTCAGAATTATGAGATATAAACTTTCAATTGCGCGTTATAAACTTTGAATTGTGAGATATAAAAACGTTTATATTTTGATTTCCGTGGCAGATACAAGCTTCCATCAGAATCCAGCAGAATCGTGCTTGTTTTTCAGGTGTGCCATTCTTATAATAACGGCGCGGGACAGTACGGCCGATGTCCGGACGCCGAGAACTGCAAGAGACTCCACATCTGTGAGAGATATCTGCGCGGATCCTGCGACTGCACTCGAGCTCACGACTTCTACGAGCCTCATCCTCTCCAAACTCTGCAGGACAGAGGAGTTCCCAGCGAACTCATGCCCATCATGAAGGATCTCTACTCAAACATTGAAGTCCTGAGGACCCGTTTCAGAAACAAGCCTTCAGCTCAGAACCCCAGAAGAGGCCCGAATGCTCAGAACCCCAGAAGAGACCCGAGTGCTCAGAACCCCAGAAGAGACCCGAGTGTTCAGAACCGAAGGCCATCGAGTGGTTTTAGAGGACCAGAGGCTCAGAGGCCTCCACAATCCCCTATAGGTATCACATCTCACCGCTAATGAGCTGCGTTAAAGGATTAGTTCACTTCAGAATTAAAATTTCATGTTAATGTACTCACCCTCGCGTCATCCGAGATGTTCATGTCTGTCTTTCTTCAGTCGAAAAGAAATGAAGGTTTCTGAGGAAATCATTCCAGGATGTTCCTCCATATAGTGTCTTCAATGGGGTCCAACGGGTCAAAGGTCCAGATGTGAGTTTCAGTGCAGCTTCAAAGTCTCGACACGATCCAGCCGAGGAATAAGAGTCTCATCTAGACAAACCAGTGGACATTTTAGAACTAAATAAACATTTATATACTTTTAACCACACATGCTGGTCTTGCACTAGCTGTGATGCGCCACACATTACGTAATCAGGGTGAAAGGTCAAGCGTGTTCCGGTTCAGAAATGTAGGATAGGGTGAAAAACTTCCAACTTCAATATCGTCCAACATCGTTGTTTTACCTTTTATTTTATTTTATTTTTTTGTAAATGGCTTTTGACTTAGTCTTTGTACGTTCGCTTTGTAAACACTGGGTCTGTTCTTCCCCCTACGTCACACTTGACCTTTCAGCCTGATTACGTAATGTGTGTCGCATCACAGCTAGTGCAAGACCAGGTTAAAAAGTATATAAATGTTTATTTGTTTATAAAATGTCCGCTGGTTTGTCTAGATGAGACTCTTATTCCTCGGCTGGATCGTGTAGAGCCCGTTGGACCCCATTGAAGTCACTATATGGAGAAAAATCCTGGAATGTTTTCCTCAAAAACCTTAATATCTTTTCAACTGAAGAAAGAAAGACGTGAACATCTTGGATGACGTGTGTGTGAGTAAATTATCAGGAGATTTTAATTCTGAAGTGAACTAATCCTTTAAATATGAGAATGCAATATTCAGCGTAAAAGATGCTTGTAATTCGGTGAGTGACGTGTGTGTGTCTCTTCTCTTAGAGAAAACTGAGATCTGCATGTATTTCATCAAAGGATTCTGCAAGCACGGTGGTAAGAGCCCCATAACTCTGTGCTCATGTGATTCATAGAGTCGTGTGTATTGTGAACTGAACTGCACTCTTGTTTTCCAGACTCATGTTTTAAGGAGCATTCCAGTTTGCCCTATAAATGGGAAGTTAAGGAAGGATCCGAATGGAAAGCACTTCCTGACAATGAGGTCATTGAGAAAGATTACTGTGATCCTAAAACTTTATACAGGTGGGTGATGAAAGCACATGAGGATGAAATCAGTGAATTGCTAGGATGCTGAAAGTGGTTGCTGTTAAACTGCTAAGGTGTTTGCATTGGTTTTAGTGTGTTGCTATACACAATAATAAAGCTGTCTATTCAGTCAGTGTATTAACTAACGTGTGGTTTGTCGAGTGTTTTGACTGTTTCTCTCTCTATCAAAGCTCTGGAATCAACCCAATTTATTTTGAAACGATGACCCGAGGCCCTCACAGTGTGCGGCGTCTGTCCACAGTGTCGTCAGTGGTCCAGCCCACCTTCATTCTGACCACTGAGTGGCTTTGGTACTGGGAGGATGAGAATGGAATCTGGATCCCGTATGCTACAGCGGTTAGTGTCTGTTGTGTTGGCGTAATAAAACTGTATTTTTACTTGTTACTTGTAATGCGTTACTTTACTTGTTACATTTCAAAAGTAATCTGATTACATAATGCACGTTACTTGTTATGCGTTACTTGTTACATCACAAAAGTAATCTGATTACATAATGCATGTTACTTGTAATGCGTTACTTTACTTGTTACATCACAAAAGTAATCTGATTACATAATGCATATTACTTGTAATGTGTTACTTGTTACATCACAGAAGTAATCTGATTACATAATGCGTTACTTGTAATGTGTTACTTTACTTGTTACATCACAGAAGTAATCTGATTACATAATGCGTTACTTGTAATGTGTTTACTTGTTACATCACAAAAGTAATCTGATTACATAATGCATGTTACTTGTAATGCGTTACTTTACTTGTTACATCACAAAAGTAATCTGATTACGTAATGCATATTACTTGTAATGTGTTACTTGTTACATCACAGAAGTAATCTGATTACATAATGCGTTACTTGTAATGTGTTACTTGTTACATCACAAAAGTAATATGATTACGTAATGCATATTACTTGTAATGTGTTACTCGTTACATCTCAAAAGTAATCTGATTACATAATGCATGTTACTTGTAATGCGTTACTTGTTACATCACAGAAGTAATCTGATTACATAATGCATGTTACTTGTAATGCGTTACTTGTTACATCACAGAAGTAATCTGATTACATAACGCATGTTACTTGTAATGCGTTACTTGTTACATCACAAAAGTAATCTGATTACATAATGCATGTTACTTGTAATGCGTTACTTTACTTGTTACATCACAGAAGTAATCTGATTACATAATGCATGTTACTTGTAATGTGCTACTTGTTACATCACAGAAGTAATCTGATTACATAATGCACGTTACTTGTAATGCGTTACTTTACTTGTTACATCACAGAAGTAATCTGATTACATAATGCATGTTACTTGTAATGTGTTACTTTACTTGTTACATCACAGAAGTAATCTGATTACATAATGCATGTTACTTGTAATGCGTTACTTTACTTGTTACATCACAGAAGTAATCTGATTACATAACGCATATTACTTGTAATATGCTACTTTACTTGTTACATCACAGAAGTAATCTGATTACATAATGCATGTTACTTGTAATGCATTACTTTACTTGTTAAATCACAGAAGTAATCTGATTACATAATGCATGTTACTTTTAATGTGTTACTTTACTTGTTACATCACAAAAGTAATCTGATTACGTAATGCATGTTACTTGTAATGCGTTACTTGTTACATCACAAAAGTAATCTGATTACATAATGCATGTTACTTGTAATGCATTACTTTACTTGTTACATCACAGAAGTAATCTGATTACATAACACGTTACTTGTAATGTGCTACTTGTTACATCACAGAAGTAATCTGATTACATAAGTAATCTGATTACATAACGCATGTTACTTGTAATGTGCTACTTTACTTGTTACATCACAGAAGTAATCTGATTACGTAATGCATGTTACTTGTAATGCGTTACTTTACTCGTTACATCTCAAAAGTAGTCTGATTACATAATGCATGTTACTTGTAATGCGTTACTTGTTACATCACAGAAGTAATCTGATTACATAATGCATGTTACTTGTAATGTGTTACTTTACTTGTTACATCACAGAAGTAATCTGATTACATAATGCACGTTTCTTGTAATGCTTTACTTGTTACATCACAGAAGTAATCTGATTACATAATGCATGTTACTTGTAATGTGTTACTTTACTCGTTACAACTCAAAAGTAGTCTGATTACATAATGCACATTACTTGTAATGTGTTACTTGTTACATCACAGAAGTAATCTGATTACATAATGCATGTTACTTGTAATGTGTTACTTGTTACATCACAGAAGTAATCTGATTACATAACGCATGTTACTTGTAATGTGTTACTTTACTCGTTACATCTCAAAAGTAGTCTGATTACATAATGCACGTTACTTTTAATCTGTTACTTCATTCATTACTGTTACTTACTCGTTATGATGTTCTATGTTCTTCATCAGGAGGGGGGTCACAGCTTGTCCTCCATCTCCAGTGCTGAACTTGAGCAGAAGTATGAGACTGATAGCAGTGCCGTGGTGGAGTTCACAGCCGGATCACAGACCTACACCCTCAGCTTCCAGGGTAACCTAAATCACCTTTACCATTCAGGGCCCAATGATACAGACGAGCAGTGTGAGCAGTGTTGGAGGAAGTTACTTCTAAAAGTAATGCGTTACAATATTGCATTACTCCCTTAAAAAATTACATACTTAGTTAATATTTATATTAGCTACCGTACAACGCTTTTTTAAATATTTTAATTCAGTACTTTATGAAGTGTTAAAGCAAATTAATTAAAATAAAAACTAACATGCATTACTTTTTTTTAAAAAGTGACTAAAATATTTATGTGTAAATTTATAAAGTTGCAGCGATAAAGAAATCTGATTACGTAATGCACGTTACTTGTAATGTTACTTTACTTGTTACATCACAGAAGTAATCTGATTACATAATGCACGTTACTTGTAATGCATCACGTAATTAGTAAGTGATGACATTATCTGCCTGGTAGTGGTCTTGAAGCCCTTCACGCAGCTCTATAAGACATTAAGGCTGAATACGATGACTGTCGTCTTAATGCCATCTTGACTGATCTTGCTCTTCAGATATGATCCAGGAAAACAAACGCTACTCAACCAAAAAACTCGTCAAACGTCGTCCCAAATTTGTGTCGGCAGCTGATGTGCGAACAATCAAGACAACGTAAGAAAATGCCCCTGCGCTCAGACTCATTCTCTCTCAAACACTTTCTAAAACACGTGTGTGACAGAACACTCTTCACATCTGTTCTCAGCAAAAGGACATTTAACAATTTAAAGGCTCTGCCGGAACACTGGGATAAAGCTCTGACTCCTGAAACCGGATACAAGGTGAGCGCAGATTCTCTGATTCCTTCACAGTGACATTGATTTGCTCAACATGTTGATGTTATCCTGCGCAGAGAGTGACGCTGCAGAGCACGGCAAGTGAATACATCAGAGTCAGCGAACTGTTCAATCGCACCATGAGAGGCTTCAGCATTCTGAAGATCGACAGGATCCAGAACAGAGCATTATGGGAAGTGTTTCAGTGGTAAGTCCACAAGACATGCACCATTCTAAGGGTACGCTTACACGACAACGATGCGCTTAAAACGGAGAAGCTTTTCCTTTGAGTTTTCCACGTACGGACGTCATCATGGTCAAAACGATCCACATTCACACGGATCCGCGGAAACGACTAAAAACGCTGCATTCTGCTGCCGGGCCAGTAGATGGCCATGAAACACTATAGATTTCAAAAATATTTTTATGTATCGCAGCAAGACTGACGGTTTTGACCCTTTCAGGCAGAAGGACTGCATGAAGAAGAGCGCCCGAGGCCGGGACGTGTCCGAGAAGCAGCTCTTCCACGGCACCGACCGCAAGTACGTCGACGCCATCGGCCGGAACAACTTCGACTGGCGGATCTGCGGGACGCACGGGACAGCCTACGGGAAAGGTGGAGATAATAAACAACAATACAACAAGTTCTGTCATCGTTTACTCGCTCCATGTCGGAGAACGCTCCCTGATGACAGAATTCACACTATTCCTTTAACCTTCATCCTTCACTCGCACTTTATAACATTATAATTAACCCTAAAATTATTATAACTTTTTCTCTTTTTTTTTTTGTCCAGAAAGCTTATTTTATTTCATTTTAATAATATTTTTTCTATTTTTTAATGCAAATATTTTTTTGGAGATTTTTATTTTATTATTTATTTACCTTTAAATGACTAGATTTGATCAATAAATAACAAATAAATAGTAATTTAAGCACATTCCTCACATTCTTTCAACTTAAAATCAAAATAACTCACAATTTCATGCATTAGCCTTTTAATTCAGCTCTAAATATCTTACATTGAGTGTCTTTGCCTTTTGTGGGAAAATAATAATATAAGATGATATTTCACGACTCTAGATGTCCTTTAGCTCTATATGAGCTGTTCCTCTGGGTCCTAAAGTCAGTCTCTTCAGTGTGTCAGATACACATGTAGACATTAACTAAATCATTTGGTAAAGTTTTAGCATTCTTAGTTTGAATTTTGAGCATTTTTAGGTTTTTCTATGTGAACTGAAGCATTCCTCGCATTACATTCATTCCTAAGGGGGCAAATTGAGCCGCTAGAGAAGGATTTGTTACTTTTTCTTAAATTTCAACCACAAAACTCCTCGAATTCATTAAAAAAAGTTTTTTTGTGTGTGTGTATTCGTGGTTCAAACCCCTCTGATGAACACTCAATTTGTAAAAACTGAGTTCCGGGCCCCAGTGACCCGAGGGCCCTAGTAACCCTGAGTATCTTCATCTGTTCACAGGGAGTTATTTTGCCCGGGATGCGAAGTACTCGCACAGCTACACTGAAGACTCGGGCTCGCGCTCCATGTTCGTGTGCCGGGTCCTGGTGGGCGACTACACTAAAGGAGAGTCCAGTTATCTGCGGCCGCCGTCCAGAGACGGAGGAGACACCGTGTTCTACGACAGCTGTGTGAACGACGTCTACGACCCCTCCATATTCGTGGTGTTCGAGAAGCACCAGATCTACCCCGAGTATCTGATCGAGTACTCTGACTCGAGCGAGCATGTGATCACGAGACCCACGGTGAGGGTCAGGTCACATGTCCCCTCATACAGCAGCGCTAACTCCAGCGCTAGATTCACTCCATCACACGCTGCATCTTCCTCGGTCGCCTCCTCCTCCTCCTCTTCCTCTCACGCTTATGCCTCCTCTGCTGGATATGTGTATGTGTCTCCCTTCTCCTCTTCCTCACATGTTTCTCCCTCTTCCTCCTCTTCTGTATATGTGTCTCCCTTCTCCTCTTCCTCTTCCTCCTCTTCCTCAAATACTTCTCACGTTCAAACTTCAGCTTCGGCTTCGGCTTCTACAAAGTCTCAAAAGTCAGAATGCATCATTTGCTGATCCACCATGTGATCACTTCTGAGGCTTTAGAGGAAGTTAATGCTGATAATCAAGTTATAAATGTTACACATTAATTGAAAATGGCAGAAGAAGAAGAAGAAGAGATGTTCTGGGGTCGGATTCACGAAAATCTTCTTAAGGTAAAAAAGTTTGTTAGAATTTAATTCGTAAGATGAAGTTTTAGGGAATATAAAATATTCTTATATTTTTTTCTTAATTTAGAAGAAATGGTCATTTAAGAAGAGTTTTCTAGTTAATAAGAATGTTTTGTGAATCCGGCCCCTGGTGTCTTGTACTCTCAGGATAAAGTCGTGGTAATCTTTCTTAATTTGATACCACACTTGTCCTCCATTTATATAAAACAAATGAATTTGCAATTTCAGGCACTTTATAAAATATGAATTCATTAAACTCTGCGCCCTCTAGTGGTGTGAAACAAACATGACATATTGAAAAAAAAAAAAAAGCTTTGGTTCTGTGCTCCGGTTGTTGATTGGCTGTTGAGATGTGGGCGTGGCTCTGCAGGGGGCGGGGTTTGAGAACGCTAAATGATTGGAGAATCTCACCTTGAAGAGTGAAGACTGCTTTCATTGGAGGATCCAGTTAAATATTGCTTTATCAAAAAAAACATATACACTGAAAAATTATTCACTATAAGATCTATAACATGCATTTATAAAACATATAGGGTGACTTTTCATGTCA
Source organism: Squalius cephalus (assembly GCF_949319135.1). Classification (NCBI taxonomy): domain Eukaryota; kingdom Metazoa; phylum Chordata; class Actinopteri; order Cypriniformes; family Leuciscidae; genus Squalius; species Squalius cephalus. The sequence goes on along the minus strand of NC_137125.1, from coordinate 55,258,309 downwards.
TGCTGTCTTGAATGGAAATGTATAATTTGTCTTGATTTTACTTGGATCATTGTAATAATCTCAATATTTGAGATAATTGTCACAATAAAGCTTTCCAGTACACAACTTTACAGTGTTTTATTTTTTCATATTGCATGTATGCTCGGCCCATTGGAACAGTTTTTATATGTTATATATATATTCTAAACTCCTAACAAGTTTGCGTAAACCATCTATATTAGGAATATATATATATATATATATATATATATATATATACAGTGCAATGCATAAGTGAATACACCCATGCTAAAGTTGACTAAAAAGAGGAATAAAAAATCATATTTTGGAAATTGAACTTAATGCCTTAATTTAAAAAATTAGGAAAAATCCAACCTTTAAGGACACCAATTTTCTTTGTGAATGAATAATGTATCGTAAATAAATAAATGTTCTTCCTTAAAATACAGGGTGCATAAGTTTGGACACCCCTATGTTAAATTCCCATAGAGGCAGGCAGATTTTTATTTTTAAGTATTTTTTATTTTATTTATTTTTTAGGATACTATGCATCCTGATAAAGTTCCCTTGGCCTTTGGAATTAAAATAGCCCCACATCATCACATAGCCTTCACCATACCTAGAGATTGGCATGGTTTTATTTCAGTTAGCCTAATAGCTAGTTTGATTTGCATTGAGAGATGAACTTATGGAAAGTACCCCATGCCAATCTCTAGGTATATATATATATTTAATATATTTTAAAATATGAAGGAAGAACAAAACATTAAGCTTAGTGAAGGTTAACTGACCTAATTATTTGCCCAAAAAAAGCAAACTGCAGCTTCAGGTTTTTAGAAGAACAGAAAAGCTCAGGAAAAATAATGCATTGACAACATAATCAGTTATTAAACTTTCACTGGTTCTCTTGTTTTTGCATGTGCTCATAAGTTTTTCAGCATGATTTTGCATGTTTCGTTACGGCAGTTCATTAATCATCTGATCTTAAAACTATGCGGCAAAATCATAGACTATAGAAAAATTGGGCAAAATTAAGACACTTTTATGAGGATTTCAAGCTTAAACTATAAACGAGGAGACATTTATCAATAGAAAAGGATTCCGTAGCATCAACTCTAATTTGTAATAATTTTGCATTCTGCAAATCAATTTTTAAAAATAAATTTAAATATAAAAATAAATGTTTTAGTGCCTTAATTTTTTTGCAGGCTCACTATTGGGTGATTCAGAGGTTGAGGGCGGCCATTTTGAGTTGACGTCGTTGTAGTCCTGTAGTCTGCAGTAACTTCAGTCAGCACTGGAGGATCAGTCTTGCTTTTATCTTCCTTATAATCTGCACATATTGGGATCCAAGGAAATGAAATGTCTGATAAGGCAGCAAAAGAAGCCATTAAAAACAACATTAACTTAATTGTTAGGCTAAGTAAGAATGAAATCAAGAGTATTGTTAAGAAATTTACCAATAAATAATAAAAAAATAAATAGTAATTTAAGCACATTCCTCACATTCTTTCAACTTAAATTCATAATAACTCACAATTTCATGCATAACCCTTTTAATCCAGCTCTAAATATCTTACTTAAGATTAGAAGTGTCTTTGTCGACCTCTTGTGGAAAAATAATAACATAACATGAGATTTCATAAGAATGAAATTAAGAATATTGTTAAGAGAAGGTTGAAGGAAAGGTGGCATGATAAGGAGAAGAAAGATCCATGGTTTTATAGAATTCAAAGGAAAGTGGGAGGGAGATGAGAAATGCAGGAAAAACAGGAGAGATGAGATACTAATATCGGAACATGTTGTGCTACTGTCAGGAATACGAGCCCAAAAGAGGGATTCTCATGCTAAATCTATAGCAAACATAAAAATGCTAATTATACAAGGAGATATTTTACAAAATAACTCGGGGAAATGAATGTTATAGTTTTATTTTTCAGTATCTTAAAATAAATAATTTGTGGGAGAGGATATAATAATTATTATTATTTTTAAAGGGGAGAGAGCAGGGGCGGAGCTAGACTCTCAGTACAGTGGGGGCGGAGCTTCATCATGGGGCCCTCTGCTACCAAGTCATTTTAACATTAAACCCGTTAAAAAATAATAATATAGTAATAATATTTGATTGAATGCCGAATGTTGGGCTTGTTCCATTTAATAAAATTAATACTTTAATTGTGATCATTAAAATAATTTAATATTTAATATTAAGTGGCCAATTTTTGCTAATTTATTAAAAATATATATAATATATCTAGCACCCCCTCAGAACATGTTAAAAAATTATCTGGCGCAGTCCCTGGTTATAATAGCCCACCAGTGATGCGCGGGTTGATCCGAAATGAGCGGGTGCCTGCGGTCACCCGCGGTTACCCGCGGTTACGAGTCATCCAAACATATTTTTAATGATATTCGGGTCGCGGTCGGTCGGGTCGTTTGAAATAAAGATGCCAATTAAACCTTTGTCATTTATATAGTTCTAGACACAATTTTCTATGAATACGTTTTAAATTTAATTTACACTTTATTGGCTGAATAACTGGCGCGAAGATGACGCACGAGCTCAGTCTGCAGGCAGAGATGGAGGCGGCAAGAGAAAATAGGTGAAGACTGGGGAGTGGAAGCTCCGCAAATACACAAATAGAAAGAGCAAAGTGTGGGAGACATTTGCCGAAATAATGAAAGATGATGACCAAAGTGCTGGCTTTGTCATGTGTAGGCTACTTCTTGCGATGCTATTTACACATTTGATAACCACAAAACTGGCACGACCAACCAGGCACGGCGCCAGGATTCCAGTTTTGGATAAGCCAGACCAATTGTGGGTGGGCCTTAAATTAAAAACGTTAAATAAAATAAAAATAAAAAAACGTTATCCAATCACTGCTTAACCTAATAAAAAAATATTGACTAATATAACCTACTGTTATATTATCTGTGCGTATACATAATATAGATTTTAATAGCTTGATGCTCTTTAAATATTGTTTTGCATTGTAAAAGTAAATCCTCGATCGCTCTCCATGGTTCTGACCAAAGAAGAGAGCTTTGGAATCTCCATTATGCAAATACCTGGGCTGCATTTTCCGATAACATTGTCTCTTAGCGCGCTGCGATAACTTAACTAAAGGTATACTACCAGTAAAGATATATCATTGCTAGGCGTCTTCAGGGCTATCATCCACTCGTGAGGCAGAGGCGCTGAGAGGCAGAGGCGCTGGCGCCCTCCTAGCAACGGCGCTGTTTTTGGTAAAACATGATTTTGACGACTTCATTAAGTTTTGTTTTATAGAAAACTCTTTTTAAAAGATTTTCGTTTTGTATAAATTGTATCTTAATTTTGATCAATGTTTTATCAATCAATTGTCCGTATTTATTAAATAAGAAGCAAATATATAGCAGACAAAATAAGGCGCCGGTACGCGATCACTGCATGTGAACTGTAGGGCGCCGAAACTCAGCTTGTGCCTCACAGATTTGATAAATATAGGCTATATATTACAGAAAGTTTGAAATTTCTACTTTTAAACGAAAATATTCAAACCAAAATAAATAGGCTATACTCTCTGATTATGTAGGCTAATCCATATGAAATGTGCATTTCTCTCTGGCGTTCATGGCGAGTCCGCAATCTCCGCATTGTCAACTTCATATTTGCAGCGACACAGAAAACACCAGTTTATTACTAAACAATTAAATGTCTCCTTGCTAATTTAGACACATTCATAATCATTACTTTAACCGGTTCTTTGTGGCAAGCTTTATGCGTGCGGTCATTACGCGTATTCCTGTAGGCTAGCCTATTTAAGTAATTAATTTAATATAAAGGGGCGATTTGTCCACGAATGGCTTAAATGAACAACTAGTCGACTAGAAAAAAAATTAGTCGGAGGCAGCCCTTATTCCACATATTTTCGAACCAGCAGGCCATCTGGGTTGGGCGAGCGACCGTGAGCGGAGCGGAATAGGCTATTCAGAAATGCGCTCTCCGCTCACGAGCTCTGATCGGAACAAACCCGAACCACACTGTCTGCTGAACTTGCGCAGAAACATCAAAATAGACATAGCCAGCTTTTTAAAACTGTTTTTAAAACTAAACATTTAGACTATTTTAGTACAAATTATGAGCTTATATTGACGATTTTTTATAATTCTTGACAAAATTAGAATATTAAGTTATATTAAGACGCTACGATTAGCATTATAACGACTTTAAAAAAAATGCGGGTCAGGAAGCGGGTCGGGTACAATATTTTCTTTTTCGTTTTTTGCGGTCCGAGTTGCGGGCGGGTTAGTTGAAAACGTTGGTCGGGTGCGGTTTGTTTATACATTGACCCGCGCATCACTGCAGCCCACGTATTAAAATGGTTGGGTCTAAATCGGGCTCGGGCTCATAATTACAGTTAATGTGTCGGCAATATTTTACTTTGCCAAGGCCCCGTGTAATGTGTCACTTGTCGAGGGCCCGTTCCTGCCCAGTGACGCAAGATCGGCGGCGTTTGAGGGGCCCCTAATTGGCACGGGGCCCTGGGGCAGCCGCACCCATGCACCCACGCTATCTCCGCTACAGGGAGAGAGTATGTCATTTTGATCCACACACTCCATACCAGTCGGTGGCGGTAACACAGCATTTCGTTGTTTGTCAAATGTTAAAATTTCATAAAGAAGAATAAGCTTCCTTATAAAAGTCTCCTATCTACTCTTAGAGAAGTCTTACTTTTACTAAGAATTTTTTGACACTTAAGTCAAAGTTTAAGACTATTCTTAAAGGTGCAGTGTGTAATATTTAGGAGGATCTGTCGACAGAGATGCGATATAATAAACATAACTGTGTTTTCAGTGGTGTATAAAGACCTTACTTAATGTTTCTACGGTGGCCCTGAACGGACAAACGCGTTTCGTCACTATGTTGTTCTTCGTGTCAAGAAGCGAGCTAAAGTCAGCGAATAAAACACTGACACAATGATGAACAAGTCACAATAATATTCGCAATAACATCGTTTTACTGAATAATAAAGTAAACATCATAATAGATCTTTGTAAAGAAACCTCATTGTTTAACTGGCTACTCTCTGCTGTCTCAGACGACGACATCACTTCCTGTCGGCCACCGTAACTTCTGTTGGGTGCAGTTCACAAACTCTCCACTAGATGCCGCTAAAAATCACACACTGCACCTTTAAGAGCATTCCTGGCATATCCTTTATCAACTGCCTTGCTTTACTTTGAGTTTACTGGTCTTATTTTTATTTTATTTTATTTTTTGTGCTTGATACTGTATCCCTGTGCTTTTTGTTCAATAATAAATAAATAAAAAGCATACGGGCCTTTGCTTTGTTTTGAATTTCTGCTCGTGAGTTTCGTTTCCTGAAAGAGAGAGTTAACCCATCAGGTGCTGATCTGGAGTCAGTGTTCAGAGAGAAACTCCCTCTCTGACCCGTATATAAACTCAATAATCATGGCGGAGGACACGATCCTGCAGGTTCTGTGCGGGAATCACGGAGCGATGGATTACGAGCGACTCCTGGACATTTCATTCGGCCTGACAGAAATATCTCCTCAGAATTCCCTGGATAAAATCCTGCGGGAAAGCGGCGCCTTCACAGTCATACAGCGGGACGAAAGTAAAGAGGTTTTCGCCCAAGCTAACGTCAAACTGTGTCGAAGGAGAGAGTGTGCCGAGCTGTCCTGTGGAGACCTTCACATGTGCAAATATGAGCTGATGACGGGACGCTGTACCAGGTGTGTGTGGAGACCGAGGGACGACTCGGGGCAAGTTGTCACAGCACTTTAAAATCTAATTTATTGGATAACAACATATGATGAAGAAAGATGCACAAACACACTTTACAATCTGAACAATCCACTAAAACATCAGCGAAACACCAGCTGATTCAAACACACTTCATACATTCAGTCAAGAGAAAAGATATAAACACGTGATCTGATGAATATGGAAGCACATTTTTTTCCACGTCATGAAAAAAATGTCATACTAATCAGAAGTATGACATAACAAGTATAAAGTATGACAGTCATAATTATGAGATAAAAAGTTGAAACTATGCGATAAAAACGTGAAATTATGACATACTAAGTTATAATTAAGAGATAAAATGTCATATTTATGAAATAAAAAACTTGAAACGATGTGAAATTATGACATAAGTTATAATTATGAGATAAAAGTCATAATTATTAGATAATTTTTATCAATTTTTTTCAACTTAAGTTGAAACTGCGATTAAAAACTTGAAATTATGACATACTTAGTTATAATTAAGAGATAAAAAAGTCATAATTATTAGATAAAAAGTTGAAACTATGCGATAAAAACTTGAAATTATGACATACTAAGTTATAATTAAGAGATAAAAAGTCAGAATTATGACATTAAAAACTTGAAACGATGTGAAATTATGACATAAGTTATAATTATGAGATAAAAGTAATAATTATTAGATAATTTTTATCAATTTTTTTCAACTTAAGTTGAAACTATGCGATTAAAAACTTGAAATTATGACATACTTAGTTATAATTAAGAGATAGTCAATTATTAGATAAAAAGTTGAAACTATGCGATAAAAACTTGAAATTATGACATACTAAGGTATAATTATGAGATAAAAAGTCAGAATTATGACATTAAAAACTTGAAACAATGCGAAATTATGACATGAGTTATAATTAAGAGATAAAAAAGTCATAATTATTAGATAAAAAGTTGAAACTATGCGATAAAAACTTGAAATTATGACATACTAAGTTATAATTATGAGATAAAAAGTCAAAATTCATTATCATAGTCATTATCATAGTCATTATGAGATAAATAGGCCTAGTCAAAATTATGACATACCAAGTCATAATTATCAGATTACAAAATAGGAATTATGGCAAACGAAGTCATAATGAAATTAAGGTTATGTTTACACGACAATGTTTTAAAAATGGAAAAGTCTTTCCTTTGTGTTTTTGAAAAGATTAGCATACAGACCACAGCGTTGTCTAATCGATCCCGTTCACACGGATCCGCGATAACTATTAAAAACGCTGTATTTTGCTGCCAGGCCAGTAGATGGCGACGTCACGGAGACGATATCGGTATAATTGTCAAAAATGTGCACTTTGAAACCCGTTTTCAAAAGTTTGCGTGTTCAGCCCCCCCCCCCCCCCCCGAAACGCCGTTGTGAACGGGCAAAAGCGAATAAAATGTTTTAGGCTACTTATTTAGTTAAAAACTGTGTCATGTAAACGGCACCTAAAAAGTCTAAACTGAGATAATTGATGTTGACATATCAAGTGATAACATGCTTAATTACTTAGTAATAATTATGATGTTAAAAAGTTGTCTTCATGTCATAATTGCAACTTTTTATGTTATAATTATGACTTAAAATGTCATATTATTCACTTTTTATTATGATTTGTTTTTATGTCATAATTAAGCTTTACTAAAGAATTTCTTTTTTTCTTGGTGGAAATAAGCTTCCACATTTTATGTCATAATTATGATTTACCAAAGTATGATTTTTTTTCTTATCAGATTACTTATGATGTAACGAGTAAAGTAACGCATTACAAGTAAAATGCATTATGTAATGTTTTTCTTTTGTGATGGAAATGAGTTTCCACAGATGAAGGCCATTCAGACAGGACTGTGTGACTAAGTGTGTGTGTGTGTGTGTGTGTGTGTGTGTGTGTCTAAGGCACGGCTGTGGTTTTGGACACCAGCAGCTGCGATCCGAGCACAACATGAGGATCCTGGGAGCGCATCACATGACCCGTCTGAGCCGAGAGGATCTGCGTGTGTTATTACTGCAGTCCGACAGCGGGCTTCTCCCCCCCGTGAGCCGCCGATCACATGATCAGTTATTCCTTCACAGTCACAGCGCAGCGCTGGGCAAAAACATTCATTGTTCGATTAATCGTTTTTTAAAATGTGGTCGATTCAACATCGATTCTCAAAGGCCACAAATTGATTTTTTTCCCATATTTATTTATCAATCACCCAAAAGCCAGTGTTAGTTTTCCTCCACTGTCCATAGGCTTGCAGCTTGCATGCTGGGAGATGTGTGTTTTATCTTAGACATAAAATAACCTGATCCAGTTTGATCAAGGCGTGCGACGGTTCCGACTTTCAGGATAAATTTTTCATCTTGCATCAAAATCCTGTCTATTCATCGTATGCATTTGAAATATAGAGTTTAATATACAGGTTTGTGGCTCTTCATTTTTTTTATTAATTAACCACTTGTAAACTTCACTGTTCTTTTTTATAAATATAGGATTTGTATTAAATCTATATTCATTGAGTCGAATCTGGAATCGAAATCGAATTTAGAATCGAAATGAAATAAAATCGAATTGAGAGCTTGTGAATCGAATTGGAACATCTGAATCGATACCCAGCCCTGGTTTCATGGTATATGACGGTATTTTATTTTTTTTCCCAGCATGCCTGGGTGTCACCCACATGTTCTACTGATTGAGAGAGGACATACTGCAGGAGATTGAGTTATAACGCCCTATTTTACTGTCATGAGTGAATCCTGTCTTCTTCATCACAGGTGTGTGCGATGTTCAACCGAGGCCGAGGGCCGGACGGGCTGTGTCCCGACGGAGAGAAGTGCACTCGACTGCACGTGTGCGAGGACTTCATCCGGGGACGCTGCGGCCGCACGGACTGCACCCGGACCCATGACTTCCACGAGCCTCGCGTGAGAAGAGTCCTGTTCTCCAGAGGAGTGTCTCATCAGCTGATGGACAAGCTTCCCTTCATCTACCGCAACATCCTCGCTCTGAAGACCCGCGAGGAGCGCGGCCGGACCCGCAGGATCCAGCCGGAGACTAACACAGGTGTGCTGGGAGCAGGGTTGTGTGGAACTGAGTTACGTCATCAGATTACTCTTTCAACTAGTGAAGTAACGCATTCAAATAAGTAACGCAAGTTTCTTTGTTTTCCCATTTGTTGACTGACAGCTCTCCTGTCCTCATGTTGAGACAAATCGAGGCGTGTGTGTGTGTGTGTGTGTGTGTGTGCACGATCGAGTGCACTGTAAACCCGAATACGTTGGCAAAACTAAAATTTTTAAGTTAAGATATTCCAAGTTTAAGCAGAACTGGCAGGTTTTTATTTTGTACTCTTTACATTTGACTCGTTCTTAACTTGAAATGTTTGAGTACACTAATTCATACTTTTAACTTTAAATTTTCATGTAAACATCAATGTGAATATTTGTATTAGTATAAACTTAGCTAGCTATAACTAGTTAGTTCAATAAATGCTAACTTATTAATTTGCTAACATGTTCACAATAGCATTGTATAGCACTTGTTGTGTGAGTGCAGCAATATAATGCTTTAGACACACTTACTCTCAAACCAAGATGGTAACTCTCTTAAAACCAACATTAACGGAAATTCTGCTAAATTAGCATAACAAAACATTAATCACTACTAAATCTCTCACTTAACATTAATCTTGCACAAAAAACAACAGCATTATATTACACTTAATTTTAGCATTTACTCTCCCTTTCGAGTGCTATGGGCAAAGCATGCTGGGAAATAGAAATCCCAGCCCAGTTTCAGTTAAACTTAAGTTCGTCTAAATTTAAAAGATATATTTTCATGAAACTCAAAACAATGAAACAGTTCAGTTTACTTAAAATATATCAGTTCTGTGAACTTGAAAGGCAAAGAAAGTGCTAAATACTCATAAAAGTTCATTTGACTTAACTAATTAGTTTAATTTAAGTTTGTCCTACTCACACCAATTAATTATTTTGAATGTTCGGGTTTACAGTGTGGTTTATTATTAAAGCAAGGAGAATATTTGCCTCATATTCTGATTTTATCTTGTCTGCAGAGAACGAGATCTGCCTGTCCTTTCTCGTCAGAGGCTTCTGCGGAGACGGTACGTGTGTGTGATAATGTCTCGGGGTGGTTGCTAGGGTGTTGCTATGTGGTTGCTAGGGTGTTTCTATGTGGCAGCTCTACAGAAAACAATAGTGTCATTATTCAACTCACTTGTGTTTTGTGTTGATTCAGTTTAGTTGTGACAAACAGAACAGGACAATCAAGTTCAACTCGACTCAACCTCAATAGAGTGTCAATGTTGCAAAATTCATCAATTATGAAATGAATTCAGATCTAAAATAACAAGTGTCATTATTTAGATCAGTTCAGTTCAAATGTTCTCATACGATAGTGCTTTGAAATCGATTATATTATGGAATATTATTGTCTTTTTTGGTGACGATGATCGACTGACTGAATATATTATAAAGCTACTCACTAAATACATAACCAAAACACTTGATGAACTGCATTCACCTTGTACCGGACCAGCTGTTTTTTAATTCCAGTCATATTTTAACACCACATTGTTCATAACAAATACATATACACACATGCAAGAAGTCACAGTGTGAACAGAAAATAAGGCACTTTGCTCTTTATTGCTTTGTGCATCTTTTAATGTTGGGTTGTTATTGAAACACACTGCATTAGTAGACCAGTGAGATTCAGATATCAGCGTTTCTGTCAGCAGATGAGTGCAGCAAAACACACTTTAAAATGCCCTATAAGTGGGAGGTGAAGGTGGGCCGAACATGGCACGACTTACCCAACAGTCAACAGATTGAGCGTGATTACTGTGACCCGTCCAACATTCACAGGTGTGTATGCGTGATGGTTCAGAAAATCATTTCGTTCCTTTCGTTCACCTTCGAAACACGAGTGTTATATAACTTATATATTGTAATGCAACCTCCATGTCTATGGAAAAAACTGAATGAATAATATGCATGACGTCTTTCTGCTCCTGGACAGTTCTGGAAACGAGCCCATTTATTTTGAGGAAATGACTCTGGGTTTGGACGAGGTCCGGCGTCTCTCTACAAAATCCTCTGCGCTTCTTCCCGACGTCATGCCACTCACCACCTCCTGGACCTGGTACTGGAGAAACGAGTACAACCGCTGGATTCAGTACGCATCAATAGTATGTTTGATCAACTGCATTCGTCTGCGTAAAGTGTTAATGAGCAAATCGTTTCTGGTGATCTGTGTTGGGGGTAATGCATAATGAGTAAAGTAAAGCATTACAAGTAACGTGCATTACGTAATCATATTACTTCTGTGATGTAACAAGTAACACATTACAAGTAACGTACATTATGTAATCATATTACTTTTGTGGTGTAACAAGTAACGCATTACAAGTAACGTGCATTGCGTAATTATATTACTTCTGTGATGTAACAAGTAACGCATTACAAGTAACGTGCATTACGTAATCATATTACTTCTATGATGTAACAAGTAACGCATTACAAGTAACGTACATTACGTAATCATATTACTTTTGTGGTATAACAAGTAACGCATTACAAGTAACGTACATTACGTAATCATATTACTTTTGTGGTGTAACAAGTAACGCATTACAAGTAATGTACATTACGTAATCATATTACTTTTGTGGTGTAACAAGTAACGCATTACAAGTAACGTACATTACGTAATCATATTACTTCTGTGATGTAACAAGTAACACATTACAAGTAACGTACATTACGTAATCATATTACTTTTATGGTGTAACAAGTAACGCATTACAAGTAACGTGCATTGCGTAATTATATTACTTCTGTGATGTAACAAGTAACGCATTACAAGTAACGTGCATTACGTAATCATATTACTTCTATGATGTAACAAGTAACGCATTACAAGTAACGTGCATTACGTAATCATATTACTTCTATGATGTAACAAGTAACGCATTACAAGTAACGTACATTACGTAATCATATTACTTTTGTGGTGTAACAAGTAACGCGTTACAAGTAACGTGCATTATGTAATTATATTACTTCTGTGATGTAACAAGTAACGCATTACAAGTAACGTACATTACGTAATCATATTACTTCTATGATGTAACAAGTAACGCATTACAAGTAACGTGCATTACGTAATCATATTACTTTTGTGGTGTAACAAGAAAAGTAACGCATTACAAGTAACGTGCATTACGTAATCAGATCAACCCAGATTTTTGATGTAACCAATTACTTAAAAAAAAAAGTAACTCAAATAATGTGTAAATTTATAAAGTAATGCAAGTTACTTTTCAGTTTAAATAATTTGCTTTATACAGTAGTGATTTTTTTCTCAGTAAAGAAACACCCGCAAGGTCTGGAAGAGAGCGTAATGCATTACTTTCCGTAAAAAGTAACTATATAATTAGTTTTTTATGAAAGTAATGAAATATTGTAACATAATAGTTTTAAAAGCAACCTACCCCATCACTGCTGCTGATAAACATGTTTCTTTCCTCAGGCAGAGATGCACCGACTGTCTTCAGTCAGCAGTGAGACGCTGGAGCAGAAATATCAGGAGTATTTACAGCAGAATCAGGAGGATTCTGGGATCAAGTTCACAGCCGGAAACCGTTTCTATGAGCTCAGTTTCACAGGTTTGTTGTTATAAGCCAGTGTTCTGTGCGGGTTTCAGATTTGAACGTAACACTTTACAATAAGGTTCATTAGTTAACATTAGTTAATGTATTTACTAACATGAACTAACAATGAGCAGTACATTTGTTACAGTATTTAGTAATCTTTGTTGATGTTAGTTAATAAAAATACAGCTGTTCATTGGTCATGTTAGTTCACAGTGCATTAACTAACGTTAACAAATGCAACCTTTGATTTTAATAACGTATTAGTAAATATTGAAATTAATATTAACTAAGATTAATAAATGCTGAACAAGTATTGTTCATTCTTAGTTCATGTTAACTAATGAACCTTATTGTAAAGTGTTACCATTTGAACATCACTGATAATCTTGTTCACAGACATGAAACAACGAAATGAAGCTAGCGGCACAGAGAGACCCGTCAGGCGACGGCCCGCGTTTGTTTCATCGGGCGACGTCCAGAAGGCTAAAGCGAGGTGACGGCGCTCACAAGTGTCCTGTGCGTTGATGTTATGCTTCTGACTGTTGTCTTGTGTTACTCTGTGTGATCTTTGTTTTCCAGAGGTTGCAGTGCCAGCAAGACTCAATTTTCTAAAGGTGTTCCTGGATTTTGGGACCATACTGCGATTCCTAAATCTGGATTTCAGGTTCAGTTTTTTGTCAAGTCAAGTCTCCTTCATTTATATAGCGTATTTACCAATACAGATAGTTTCAAAGCAGCTTCACAGTGATAATTGGAAATTAAAGTAACAGAGATTGTTTTGGCTTTACAGCAGATCTAGAATAAAGTTATTGTCCAGCTAAAGTTAGTTTTATTGATTCAATTCCGTTGTAAAGATCATTAGTTATTAACTTAGGGGCCGCTAACACACACCTCTCTAACAGAAAACAGAAACTTTTAATGTGTTCTGGACGTTCATTTGCACAACAACAGTGTTTGGAGCTCGAGAACACAAACTTTGAAACAGGTTCCAAAGTGCAAGTTTTTGTAACGATCTTGGTAATTTCATCATCATCACTGCTCTCTAATAAAACAGATCTTTTGTTTATTTGTAGAGAGTCCGTCTGCCGCCGTCTCACAGAGATTATGTGAGAGTCCAGAAGCGCTTCAATGAAACTCAGAGGGGTTTTACTGTCCGACAGATCGAGCGTGTGCAAAACAGGGAACTTTGGGAAAACTTCATTACGTGGGTATCAGTTCAGGCCTGTTGAAAAGAACTGATTATCTTGCACAAATCTTTAATCCAAGTTTTATTTGCATAAACATACTTTTTCTGCAGGAAAAAAGAACAAATGAAAATTGCAAACAATGAGAAATACCGCGAGTGGCTTTTATTCCATGGCACCAGATCCTCTCTTGTCGATGGAGTGTGTCACAGAAACTGTGACTTTCAGGAGGTTGATGCAGCAGCTTATGGAAAGGGTATGTTTTATCACAAGTAGAACCCAGCTAACTAAAATATGTTCTAAGAACGTTTTGCTAACATATGAGAACAGTATTTCTGAATGTTCCCTGAACGTCCAGTTTTTTTTTAACAGATTACTTTTGTGATGTAACAAGTAAAGTAACACATTTCAAGTAACATGCATTACACAATCAGATTACTTTTTTTATGTAACGCGTAACAAGTAAAGTAACGTAACAAGTAACGTGCATTTCGTAATCAGATTACTTTGATGTAACAAGTAAAGTAACGCATAACAAGTAACGTGTATTACGTAATTAATTACTTTTGTGATGTAACAAGTAAAGTAACACATTTCAAGTAACGTGCATTACACAATCAGATTACTTTTTTATGTAACGCGTAACAAGTAACACGTAACAAGTAAAGTAACGTAACAAGTAACGTGCATTTCGTAATCAGATTACTTTGATGTAACAAGTAAAGTAACGCGTAACAAGTAACGTGCATTACGGAATTAGGGTTAGGGTTAGGGTTGCTGAGGTGTTTTTTACTGTTCCCAAACTGGACTCCTTACAGGAGTGTAGTCTGGGGGTAGCCTTTTTTTTCTCCTCACCTCTCCTCATGTTTATGCTGTATTCTTTCCTAAAATGCTCTGTCTTCCTGTCCTGTCTACCCCCTTGTCATATTGTATGTATGTTTGTATGGACAGGTTGATGGCGGAATTTCGCTGGTACTTGTGACTAGTGACCAATAAAGCTATTCATTCAATTCATTCAAAAGAATTAGATTACTTTTGTGATGTAACAAGTAAAGTAACGCATAACAAGTAACGTGTATTACGTAATCAGATTACTTTTGTGATGTAACGCGTAAAGTAACACGTAACAATTAACGTGTATTACGTAATCAGATTACTTTTGTGACGTAACGAGTAAAGTAATGTATTACAAGTAACGTGCATTACGTAATCAGATTACTTTTTTTGATGTAACGCGTAACACGTAACAAGTAACACGTAACAAGTAATGTGCATTACGTAATCAGATTACTTTTTGATGTAACGAGTAAAGTAACACATTACAAGTAACATGCATTATATAATCAGATTACTTTTTTGATGTAACACGTAACAAGTAACACGTAACAAGTAATGTGCATTATGTAATCAGATTATTTTGATGTAACAAGTAACGCGTTACAAGTAAAGTAAAGTAACACGTAACAATTAACGTGCATTACGTAATCAGATTACTTTTGTGATGTAACGAGTAAAGTAACACGTAACAATTAACGTGTATTACGTAATCAGATTACTTTTGTGATGTAACGAGTTAAGTAACGTATTACAAGTAACGTGCATTATGTAATCAGATTATTTTTTGATGTAACACGTAACAAGTAACACGTAACAAGTAATGTGCATTATGTAATCAGATTATTTTGATGTAACAAGTAACGCGTTACAAGTAAAGTAACACGTAAGAATTAGCGTGCATTACGTAATCAGATTACTTTTGTGATGTAACGAGTAAAGTAACACGTAACAATTAACGTGTATTACGTAATCAGATTACTTTTGTGATGTAACGAGTTAAGTAACGTATTACAAGTAACGTGCATTATGTAATCAGATTACTTTTTTGATGTAACACGTAACAAGTAACGCGTAACAAGTAATGTGCATTATGTAATCAGATTATTTTGATGTAACAAGTAACGCGTAACAAGTAAAGTAACACGTAACAATTAACGTGCATTATGTAATCAGATTACTTTTGTGATGTAACGAGTAAAGTAACAAGTAACCCATTACAAACTGAAAAGTTTTAAAAAGCAAATTTGCTTGTAAATTCTCATTTCCCCCCTTATTTGTCAGGGATTTATTTCTCAAAGGACGCCAGGTACTGGGACGGGCGGACTGATGGGTTTGCAGTGAGGCGTGTGTTCGCGTGCAGGGTGTTGGTCGGGCACTACACCAGAGGAGCGGCTCGTTTTCGCCAGCCTCCGGCCAAACGCGCTGAAGGAAGTCTGTACGACAGCTGTGTCGATGATCCACGTGACCCCTCTATCTTTGTGGTGTTTGACAGGTCTCAGATCTACCCAGAGTTTCTTATCACGTACGAGGAGGAGAACAGGATTTTTGAGGTGGTGCGGTCGGGTTTTGGTGCGTGTGACGTCTCTCTAGCGGCGGGGATCGCTCAGGAAAACACAAAAGAAACAAGGCAAACCTCTAAAGCCACAGAACCAGAGCAAACCTCAGTCATCATCGACTCTGGATCCGCCAGCTCACTCAAGGGTCCGAATTCTGAACACACTTCATTCTCCGGAGGATCAGACTCTCTCATTACGGTCTTAAGTTCAACGTTAGACACAACTGTGGGTGTCACCACTGCACTTTCTGTCTCAGCTGAACGCGCCTCCACTGCACTTCCTGTCTCAGCTGAACGCGCCTCCACTGCACTTCCTGTCTCAGCTGAACGCGCCTCCACTGCACTTCCTGTTTCAGCTGAACGCGCCTCCACTGCACTTCCTGTCTCAGCTGAACGCGCCTCCACTGCACTTCCTGTCTCAGCTGAACGCGCCTCCACTGCACTTCCTGTTTCAGCTGAACGCGCCTCCACTGCACTTCCTG
The DNA here is from genome assembly GCF_949319135.1 of Squalius cephalus. Lineage (NCBI taxonomy): Eukaryota > Metazoa > Chordata > Actinopteri > Cypriniformes > Leuciscidae > Squalius > Squalius cephalus. The sequence continues at coordinate 55,241,776 of NC_137125.1, read as the reverse complement.
TCTCAGCTGAACGCGCCTCCACTGCACTTCCTGTCTCAGCTGAACGCACCTCCACTGCACTTCCTGTCTCAAATGAACGCGCCTCCACTGCACTTCCTGTCTCAGCTGAACGCACCTCCACTGCACTTCCTGTCTCAAATGAATGCACCTCCATTGCATTTCCTGTCTCAGATAAACGCCTCTTTACTGCACTTCCTATCTCAGCTGCACTTCCTGTCTCAGATAAACGCCTCTTTACTGCACTTCCTATCTCAGCTGCACTTCCTGTCTCAGATAAACGCCTCTTTACTGCACTTCCTATCTCAGCTGCACTTCCTGTCTCAGATAAACGCCTCTTTACTGCACTTTCTGTCTCAGCTGAAAGTGCCTCCCCTGCACTTCCTGTCTCTGCTGCACTTACTGTCTCAAATGAATACAACTCCATTGCACTTCCTGTCTCAGATAAACGCCTCTTTACTGCACTTCCTGTCTCCACTGCACTTCCTGTCTCCCCTGCACTTCCTGTCTCAGATAAACGCCTCTTTACTGCACTTCCTGACTCAGCTGAAAGCGCCTCCCCTGCACTTCCTGTTTCCCCTGCACTTCCTGTCTCAGATGCTCCTAGAACGCCTCTCCATCCAGCTCTGACGGCTCGGAGAGCTGAGAGTTCCCTGTGTCATCAGAGTGTGGGTGTCATAGATGAGTCCAGTCTGTCCATGGGATCCCAGAGCACAGTGAAGTATTCCGTGAGGAACATGCCGTCTCTTCCAGCGGGAGTGAACCGAACCGCTCAGAGTTGGTCTCGCTCCAGCGAATCCGTGCCGAGCTCCTCCACGCTTTCCTCTCACCACAGCCGCCTCCTTCCACACGATCACACGGCAAGCTCTTCATCAGGGACAAACACACACAATCCTCAAGCGCAGAAGAAGAAATGTGTTGTGATGTGAGCAATATGCGTCAAGTTGCATTAGCACAAGCTCTCGACGGCTAATATTTGTGTTTCGACTGTTCATTAAAACATTATCAGTCGAGTTTGAAAATTTAAGTTATTCAAATGTTTAAGGATATCAGGATGTGACTTTTTTTGCTTCGTGACAATTCTAAGTTTATTGACATGTTAAATATGAACCAGTACACTATCACAGATGTAGTGTTTGTACTTGTTTTGTTTATAAAAGCACTAACTGTGTTATCCAGCATCATTTACTCTCACATAATCAACATTTGGCACAGAATGCGTTTATGAACATTTGTTTTCAACAGGTGCTGCTTTTCTGCTTTTGGTCAATGTCTGATTTATGTGTGAAATCTGATGCAGCACTATTATGTTCTGTGATATTGCACTAATAGTCCACTTTAAGCGGAATAAACACACAAATACACAGATAAAACTGTCGTCTTGCTTCTCAATCATATTTCCAGTCCACTAATCGAATCGAAGAAGCTTTACATCTTTTCCACTAGTGCAGAATCAGATCCTGAGCAGCGGCAGCGCACCCCTCCGGCTCTGCGCATGCGCGCGTATGTACCTCTCATTAAATATTCATTAGGATGAGACTGTTCGTCCAATCGGATGCGAGTAAATTAATGCGGCGAGTCCCGCACGTTCCCGTCATGCACCGTGAGCGCGAGCGCTGATGCTGGAGTCGGTGTGGCACGAGCACGGACGTTTCTGAGGTAAATAAACCAAATATGGCTTCATTTATGACATTTCTTATTTATTTATTGCCTTTTCTGTAATGTGTCATTACTGACAATTAATACACAAGGGAAAATCTGGTAAATAGACTAAATATTGTATTTTCCTTCGGTTTTTGGTTGGGTATTTAAAGATGCTGTGTGATAATATAACACGTCTAAATTAAGGGTAATTGTGAAAACCTCATGATTTGTTATATTTACCAACTGTGATTGTGATAGTGGATATTGATATTGATATTGATGTCGGTGAGGGAATCCCTTCATATATCGATCTATTCATTCTCAAACCTCACAGCCGCCTTTATTCACTTCTGTTTTTTTATCCTCATTAATTATTCATCATGAAAATATCTGAACACTTGTTATTCTTCTGTCCTGCTCGAGAACACTGTTATTTATTCGGTGTATTCTCATCACACACTGGCAGACGCTGTTAGATGTCATTCCCACTGCGCATGCGCTCATTTTTGACTTGACTCATGTATTTGACTGAAGTGTTATTATCATAGGGTTATTATACATGTCAATCAAACGCGACGCGGTAAACCTGTCAAGCGCGTCACCGCGTCACACTACAGCTCATTATCATATTCTAGATATTCTAATTAGCTGTGGGTGGGTGTCATTGTTGAGCAGCACTTTCTTTCTATTTTTTTTTTTTTACCCTACTTTTATTGTGTATAATTAATTTAGCA